>NW_028263113.1:0-227500 GCF_049901735.1 Notechis scutatus | reverse complement strand
TAAATATTTTAAACATTCCTTTTAATATTTTATTAAATCTTAAAATCTATCATTATTAAACCTTTAATGTTTTAATCTTTAATTAAGTCTTATAAAATTCTATTTTTCTATTTCTAATACAGCTGGGTGTATACTACAATACTATCATATGTACCTTGCAGAAACATTTTAAAACAAAGTTATGCATTACCCATTATCCCTAAAAAAAGATTTCTTTTTCACATCTTGTTTCATACCTTTGTGGCTTTCCCCCCCTCTTCTTCCTTCCTATCTTATCCCATCTGGTCTTTTTACCCCCCTTAGCCTCCCCTCTCTGTTGTATTTCTCTTTTCTTTTGCTTTCTAACATTGTATTGACTTTGCATCTTATTTTTCTCTTTCTTGGATGTTTTTTTAAGTCTTATATCCTTTTTCCTTCCTCTCTTTCTCCTTCCTTTCTTAATCAACTTTGTAGACTCGTTAAAGATGGCTTCTTCTTCTTCTTCTTCTTCTTCTTCTTCTTCTTCTTCTTCTTCTTCTTCTTCTTCTTCTTCTTCTTCTTCTTCTTCTTCTTCTTCTTCTTCTTCTTCTTCTTCCACCTCCTCCTCCTCCTCCTCCTCCTCCTCCTCTATTAATTGTTGTGTTTGTTGATAAGTGGCAAGCGCCATTTCTAAAAAGCGAAAAATTTCTCTCACACCATCTTTACCTTCTTTTTTTATTTTACCATATTCCTCTCTCAGTTCATCAACAGATAAAGCCATTATAAACCTTTTCTTCTTCTTTTTTCTCTTCTTCTTCTTCTTAAAACAACCAAGATAATTCAAAGCTTGAAACAATTCCCCAAAATCCCAAAATCATCAAACAATCCAAACAGTGCACAAAGTTCTTCACACTTTTTCTTCCTGGGGTAATATCAATTGGCAAGGGGAAAAAAAACCCAATCTGTATTTTAAAGTCTTATTGCAATTAACTTCCAATCTCAAAATCTTCCAGGCATCTCCTCCAACAAAATCTTAATAAAAATTTTCCTTTTGTCCTCTCCCTTCCCACTTATAACAGAAAGCTTTAAATTTTTACCTTCTGTAAAATAGCAGGATTTTCAATATCCATTTGTTAAATCCATGTGGAAGGAGAGTAAACTTTCTCTTTAAGCACTTTCACTCGCCGCTTGTAAATCTCTTCTGGAAACAAAGTATCTTTGTTTCCCAGTTCAGCCAAAAAACTTTCGCTTCAGAACTTTCTCCTTCTTCCTCCAGCACGATCTTATCCAGCTGTCAGCTTCTTTGTGGCGGCCATTGCTGACCGCCGCTCCACCGGCTTGAGAAAAGAGGGTTAAGCCGGGTGGGGAAGGGGTCTGTGAAAATCCCAACCCCCTGTCCGGATCCCTCCTATCTTTGGCTGCCTCTACGGGGCAACCTTAGCCTCCAGACCCGTCCAGATCGGAGGCACCAAGACGGCTAGCGCAACAGGGATCGCGCAGGATCGCGAATCCCTGCCGCTGCTGAAGCCGACAAACCGGAAGTTCCCTACATGTTCCAATTCTATAAAGATATATGAAAAAATGAATTCATAAAATTTTGGTAAAATATATATATTCATGCCACATATAATTAAACATTTAAATTAACTGACTTAAATATAATGCTTTTATTTTTTTTATAAACTACTTTACCTGCCAGGGCTGCTGATTTTGAAGGTGCAATTTAGCATTCTTTAGCATTCTATATTTTTGTAGACTTGACTGCATATCATGTAGAGCATATCCAACAGCAGAAACTGAATTGTATATACTGTAACTATGGCCAGTCATGCTCATTTCAAAAAGAGTTGCTGGAAGGGTCTCCAATCTCTCTTTTCCAGTGCAAGTACTATCTTCGATCACAGATGATGTGGGATAATCACAACCAAATGCTTGTTCCCACACTTCTTTCACAAACAAATCTTCTTTTATGAATAAATGATTCCTATTTTGAAGGAATGTTTGAAATCCTGAAACTTCATTGGAGTAAGCAGCAAAGGAAAGAGCACCATGGAGGGTTTGCATATCCCATCCCCTTTGAAACACGAAGGAAGCAAGATCCAGTTCAGAGATCAGAATCCACACTTTGGCTTTAGGCTTTGTAACTACTTCTTCCATATAAGGTAAATATAACAACAACCTCAAAAGTAAAACATTTTGTTCATAGACTATTACTGTATTGGCTTTGCTGTTCATGATAATCTCATACAATTCCAAAAATTGTTTCATTCGATCTAAAATAGTATTGATGAAAAAAGGCATAAGTTTTTGTAAGAATTCAACGCAAATACCAGATTTAGAAAACAAGGGAAGTATGTTTTGCTGAAATCCTTCTATCAGTTCTTCTTTAACTAGAACACCAATCCAGATCCATCTGAAGTGCAACAATAGCAGACGAATCCCTTCGTATTGATGTTCCTGATTTGGGACCATTTCATAGAGAGAAATCTTCTGGATTTTCTTCTCCATTTTTGGAAGGGAACTATACACAAACTAGAAATATAGCAATTAGATGAGAGGTTAAAAATAAGAGACACAAAAAGGGAGAAATGTAATTCAAACATCATGGGGTTCAAAAAAATAGATTGCTCCATCTATAAATTTATCTAAGATGAATTGTATGAAGGAATTGGTGTGTCAGATGTTTTTAATTTTGGATACCTTCTCTTAATTTGTGATTATTGAGATAGAATTCAGGATTCCTAAGAAGAAATGACAGTGTAGTATTTAAGTGGCAGTTAACCTCTGCCTTTTAGGACTGTCATCAGTAAAAGAAAAACAGTCAAAAATGTACTATACATGAACATTAATTAAGCATAATAAAGTCCTTTGAAAACATTCAAATATTATGATGCACTTATATTCACAAGAAGCAGAAAAGAAAAGAAATCAGACCGTGATCAGCAATTAGCCTAGAGGTGAATTTTAAAAAGTTTTTAAAAACTTCTCATGCATAATATCCTCATGCATAATATTGTGATTACTATAAGTTGTTCTTAAACAATTGCAGGAAGCAGAAAAATGTTCTCATCAATTTAAAAATGCAATAAATGTATGATTATGTAAAAGTGAAAACACCACCCAGAATGTTAATAGGTATCAGCATCATGTGCAGCTTTGGAATGGTGCAGAAATGATCCATGCAAGAGGGTGACAGAAAACAGTAGTGTTTGAGAACCTTCTAATGAGCATTCTTGGACTCAGAGTATAAATTACAATTGAGAAACAATGAAGATTTCTTCCCAGAATTGCTAACAGAGAACATCAGCATGAATTCTTGGGAGAAGAACAATCCCCCCCTTTTTTTTTTTGCCTTTTTGAAAAATGAACACTCTGATCTTCTTCTCTTTAGATTGTTTATGTCACGGAGGCTGCTTATGTCATTTGAAGATTTAGCTTATGTCAAGAGTTCTTCGGCTGTTTTGGACAGTTGCCTATGAGGAAAAGGGGCTCTGTTGGAATCACATAAACTGATGTTCAAAGGTGTTTGAATCACAAAAGTTGACACTCAAATGTTATTATCTCAACGATAAAGTTTAAAACTTTCACTTAAAGTACTTCAGTCTATAAGAACCTGCATTTATCTACTGATATTCCAAATGAAGTATCAATCTGTACTTTTTAAATAAAATAAAAAATGTTGAAGAACATAAGTAACCCTGAAGTTTCATAACTCATGAAATATCCTACCTGTGGAACTTTGTACATTTCCAAAATATATGACATATCAAGAGAGATTTCAGGATACAGAGCTCCAATGACAGAAATAAGGTTGTTCTTGGTACCACATTTATAATTCGGAATTAATCTGCTTATAGGGGAAAAAAGTTCCAAGGTGGTATGAAAGGTCCATTTACCAGCATATTTGTCATGGATTTTGAAGCCCAAGGTAATATTGGGTAAAACCTGGAGGTTTTCATTAATGTCTTTCACAGCAAATATGAATGCCAATACATGCTGGTAATGCTTAATGAAAACCCTGTAAGAATTATATAGTGTATTATAAAAAGATATTTGAAAAAGACATTGCAAAGAAGGTGTGATTCATAAATAATTTTTTGGAAGTCAACCATTGATTCATAATTTAAATAATATCTCTCAACATTTTTGATGACGCAACAATTATCTGAAATGAATTTGTGTTTTATTTTTTTGCAGTGCACATGCATATGGTATGTTCATAGAGAAATGAATAATTTAAAAATGAACTTTTATATTTAAAATATTGGATTCCCCATCCCCACATTAAAAGAACTCTATACCTAATGTGCAATTCCTTCTCTTACTTTAGTAAAATATTTTTATTCTTTCTCTCTTAGCAATAGTAGTCTAGCATTAAAGTTAAAATAATAGGGAAGAACAATAACAATATTAGTATTATCTACAATAGCAAAATCCACTCATTTACACATGCAGAACTCAAATGTTCACCTACTTAATTGTATAAATCCATGCTCTATTTTTAGGATTTGATTTAATACAAACAATATTGTCAATTCTAATATTATCAATAAATATATTTGGACCTAGGGCTGTGCAATCATGGAAATGTTTCTTATTTTTATTTATTTATTAAACTGGTATGCACCCATATCACCTAAAAGTGATATTTTAGAAATAAATAGTTGCATTACAATCTAATTTATAAATTGCTCAAAAATAACTTTTTTAAAGAAAAACTTTATTAATTTTACCATTAAAAACAACACATCTACAAATTATATACAGAAGAGAAAGCAAACACAAAAATATGGTTTTATTTTAACTGTTTTTCCCATTCTATCCCCCACTTCCCTTACCCTTCCCTCTCCTCCCTCATTTGCCCTTCTCTCTTTCCCTCTCGGCCTCTGCCAAGGCCTGTTTGCTTTCTCAAAAATAACTTTAATAAGCATGCAGTTAGGGAAAAAAGGCATTATTACTTACATAGGTTTATCAATAAATTGAAGAATAGGGTTTTCTTTGAAATCAGGCTTATCTGTCACTAAAAGAAAAAGTGAAGTAATGGCACCAATGATGACATCTTCAGTTTGGAAGTACCTATGATGAGCAATAGGAAGATCACTAACAGTACATTGCGCTATCTCTGAGTGGCATGCCATGTAAGGAAACCACACTGAAAGAAGAATCAATATCATTCTCAAAGAATATTAAGTGATGAAATAGTTGGCCTTATTCAATTATGAAGCATCCCTGAGATGACCACTCATACTTCATTCTCTTCGCATTCTATGCTAACACTGTTTATTGCAGTATAAAGCATCCAGAACCATTACCTATCCTTCATTTCTAACTCAAAATGTTAATTTACTGGGGATATTTATATTATCTACCAACTCCCAATACGCAGTCAAACTAATTAGTATTTCTCCAGAATGGCTATGCAGAATTAATTATTTTTATTCATGATAATTACGGGGAAAGAAAAATAATTCTATGTTTAGATATCTGTCTTGTATCATGAGGAAGATACTTTCCTATTATGAGTTCTAGCACTGCATAAGCATAAAGCCAGCTGGGTGATCTTGAGTCCATCGTTCTCTCAGCCCTAGGAAGAAGGTAACAGCAAATCTCTTCTGAAATCTTGTCAAGAAAACTTCAGGGACTAGTCCAGTCAGTCTCCAAGAATCAGGACTAACTTGAAACCAAAGTGTTAACCTGAAAATTTCTATGGTTGTGTAGAAATAATTTTACTAGTTTCAATATTTAATTCAGTATTCTGGATGCAGACTGTGTCAATTCATTTATTTTTGTATGCTATTCTTGTCCTAAGAAAACATTATTTTTGTAGGGATGATTCCCACATTTTATTCAATAAATTTTCCCACTTTAATTGCAATGTTCCCTATTTGGCCATTGAGAAAATTGTTTGGGCATAGTTACTGTGGTACAATTAGAAATTATTTCATCCCTTTCCTCCTACACAGTCATTCTCTAAAGCAAGGGTGTCAAACTCAATTTCATTAAGGGTCAGATCAGCATTATGGCTGCTCTCGAAGGACCAGGTAGGTGTGGCTGGATGGTCACGTGACTGGGTGGGTGTGGTCCAAGAGAAAGAGGGTTGCAAGGCCAGGCTACCAAGTGGGGCATTGAGGTGCTGGTGCAGGCACGATCTGACCTATAAAACCTGGTTCCAAAACATGGTCAGATCCAACCCACATGGCCACCCTGGAGCCAGCAAGACACCACCCCACTGCCTCAGCCTCATTCCCTGGGCATGCACATGGGGGCAGAGAGGGCTAGCATCCTAGGTGAAAGGGAGGCACTCAGAAGTGGGTCAGTCTATGGACAAGACAGTCCCCAGGGATGGCAGGCCCCTCGCATGCTCACCACCTTCTGTGAGCATGCCCAGGAGACAGCAGGGGGGGCTCTTGAGTTAGATCTAACGATGGTTGTGTTCTGGCCTGGATGGATGCTGTCAAGTTATAGAATAGATCAGCACCATGCCCTCACCAGAGCCTTCATGCCCCACTAGTTGGCCTGGACTTGCAATCTGTGAGGCTTCCCTTTCACTTGAACCACTCCCTGCTGGAAGGCCATGGCTGGGTTTCTTGGATGCAGACCCCGACCCAGGTGAAGCAAGCAAGGGGTATTCTACACATGCCTAGAGACTCCCTGGTCAGCCCAAGCTGCAGTCTCCTTCTGATCTACCCACCCAAGTGCTGGATCGGGGCACAGCCCCTCCCCAACTCAAACCTCCAGATGTAATGTCTTACAGCCTCATATGTGGATGACCCTGGCCAATCCCTATCCATGGGCATAGCGAATGGGTGAGGCTCTGGCAGCCTTTCCTCCACCCACAGATTGGGAAACCTGGATCAGCTTTGTTGGTGGGTTCAAAGGATTGTGAACCTACAGGTGCCAAGGGTAAGCTCCAGGTATGAGCTTTCCAATGGGGGCAGGGGCTGTCATAGTAAAAGGGAAATGCTGCTAGTCTCCCCCCTCCCCTTTCTGAGCCTGGCCTCATAGCTTATGAGGTTTCACTTTTACTGAGGCCATCCCAGCTTCTGCATGGAAAAGCTATGGCTGCTGGCAGCATGGCTATCTGTAGCACTGCCAAACTCTCTCCTTTGTCCATGGGACCACCCTGGAAAAAGCAAAGAACTGGCCTACATCACCACAGTCCAGCCGAGGCTGACAGGGTGCTGATCTACAAATTGTAGCAGCCATCCTGGCATGAATATGGTCAGCCTTAGATCTGACCCATGCAGCTGCCTTGGAACCAGCAAGAGACTACCCCACTGCTTCGGCTTTACCACCTGGGTGTGCACTGAGGAGGCAGTAAGTGCTGACTTACTGGGTGAAAGGGAAGCACACAGAATACAGTCAGCCTGTCAAGCAAGATGGTCCAGGGGGATGCTAGGCCCTATGCATATTAACCACCTCCTGTGCAAGTGCCTAGGGGTTGGGGTCAGGCAGGTGGACACTTACTAGCTTCAGGCCAGCCTCCCTGATGTAAGGCTGTGCACATTCCAGCCTGAATGGCCGCCACCAGGTTGTAGATCAGCACCCAATCAGGCTGGTCCAGGCCGAGATGCTGCAGGTTGATCCTTCACTGTTTCCATGGTGGCTCCATGGGCCAGATATAAC
The DNA here is from genome assembly GCF_049901735.1 of Notechis scutatus. Taxonomy (NCBI): domain Eukaryota; kingdom Metazoa; phylum Chordata; class Lepidosauria; order Squamata; family Elapidae; genus Notechis; species Notechis scutatus. Next base: position 219,916 of record NW_028263113.1, on the reverse strand, counting down.
CACATTGTGGGCTAGATCTGGCCTGCAAGTCTTGAGTTTGACACCCTTGCTTTAAAGTATAAATAGCTACCTCCCTCATAAAATGTACTTGGTGATGAAAGCATTTGTGATAATCTGCAAAAGTCATCCTCCATCATTATCTAGGCTCTGATATATGATGACTAATGCCAATTTCACCACAGTGTCAAGGTTACTTTGTGATATTTTGGACTTTATTTGAAAGTATTTCAAAGGTGCCTTTTCAATTGGATTGATTTTTCCCCCTGAAGAAGACGACAATGTTTTGCTCCTCATCCAAGAATGTTCATCAGTTCTGGCAATTTTAAAGGATTTGCTGCTAAGGATCAAACTCCTCCTAAATATGAGTTTTTGTACTGTGTTTCTTATCCACTAGAATATATAATTGTCAACTTGTAGGTGGAAGAAAACTTCTTCAAAGACATGGTATTTAGTGTTTGGATTCAAAAAAATTTACTACCAGTTCTGTGGGCATGGCTTGTTTGGTGGGCGTGGCTTGGTGGTCATTTGACTGGGTGGGCTTGGCCAACCTGGCAAGGTGGTGAGGCACCTTGCTATGAGTGATGTCGAGTTGGCCACGCGCACTCAGTCACATGACTGATGCTGCAGATACAGGGTGATTTCCTACATACCTCCCCCCCCACCCTTGGGCTGACCCAAAAAAAGCCCAACTAAAGATCATGACTGCCTGCCGAGTCTGCCTACCAAATGGGTTTTGTTTTGGGGTGATTTTTGTTTTGTTTTTTGCCAGAAGTCCCTAGGAGATAAATTTGCACCACCAAAACTTACTGTACCTTGTTGCGGTGCTGCCTGTTGCTGCTGCCACCATCTGTCTGCCCAAATAAAGAATCGCACCAGCTCAGGGTGACTGTGAGGAACAAGAGAGGAAGCCAAGGCACTCGCCTCATAGCACTCAACTTCACTCTCTCTTGCTCCGGTTAGGCGCTCCCAGCATGCACAAGGAGTGTGAACGGAGGCAGACACTGCACGGATGCGTTTTAAAAGTCAGAGAACTTTGTCCAAGACTTCTTGTGAATTCAGGGGCTACATCTCTCCCAATGATGAGTTGGTGGAGATCCAGTGAAACATCTTCCAGCTCTTAAATATTGACTTTAAGAGAGCCCCATGGAAGAAGCTGAGAACAAGAGCAAAAGTAGTGGTGGCAGGGGCGACAGGAGCATGTGATGGCTTCCTCTGCGGTTCCCTCCTGGGTGGCAGCCAGGGATTCAGCACCTCTTTTCCTCAGAGGCATGGTGTCTGCCTCCCTTCACAGTCTTTGTGGAGGGACACACAGCCTGTCACACCCCCCACCACCACCACTATGTTTCCTCTCAGTTCTTGGCTTCTTCCATGGGGGCGCTCTTAAAGTCAACCTTTAAGTGATCCTGAAACATCCACCTGCTTGTGCAGTGCCCACCCTCCTGGAGCATGCTTTCTTCCTTCTCCTGGCAGACATGCCTCTCCCAGCCCGGCCCAGCCAGCCAGCAGGTGACCACATGTCCTGGGGCTTCTTGCCCCCCTTGTTGTGAGATGCCTGCAGCTGCTGCATGCTTTTTTCAGTGCACCTGCAATCCAGCAATCCAGCAGCTTCACTGAAAAAAGCATGCCCTGTTCTGTTTGCCAGGCCCAGCAAGTCCGAGCAGCCAGCACATAGAACAGGGCTGTGCCAGACTGTTGGAGAAGCAAAGCAAAGCCAGAGATCAATAGCTGCCTCTTTCACAGCACAGAAATCTTCCCCGAATCAACTGGCTAGTCTTCTCTTTTTGTATGGCCGAGGAGGAGGAGATCAGCTGGCCAAAGGGGCGGCTGCTGAAGGTGTTTTTCGGTCTCCAGTTGCCTTTTCAGCACAGAAATCCTTCCCAAATTGGCTGGCTAGTCTTCTCTTTCTCCACTTGTTTGTTTTGTATGGCCAAGGAGGAGGAGATCAGCTGGCCAAAGGGGCAGCTGCTGGAGGCTCCACTTCTCCAACGGTGCTGCTCTGTTTTATGTGCCGACTGCTCGGACTTGCTGGGCCTGGCACATAAAACAGGGTGCGCTTTTTCGGTGTGGCTGCTGGACTGCAGCCGCACCGAAAAGAGCATGGAGCAGCTGCAGGCATCTCGCAACAAGGGAGGCAAAAAGCCCTGGGATATATATCTGCCCACCCACCTGCTGGCAGGGCTGGGCTGAGCTAGAAGAGGCTTGTCAGCCAGGATAAGGAAGAAAACATGCTCCAGGAGGGCAGGCAGGCAGGGGATGTCCTGGGGCTGCTGCACATGTGCACCGCCTGTGTAGCAGCTGCACACACAGTGCACATGTGCAGCAGCTCTGGGACATCTGCCCGAGCTGTGTTACAGCTGCCACGTGGTAAGGAAAGCTAGGAGAGCGACCGGGACAAGTGAGCAAACAGGCGACCAGACGACCTGTTGACTGGGTCAGGGCTGTGGCCAGCCAGGGGTTGCCACCAGTTCGGCAACCCACACCAAATTACTGCTACTGGTTCACCTGAACCAGTGTGAACTGATTGAATACCACCTCTGAGGGTATTCATCAAATGGGATCTAGCAAAATAGAATCTGGGGTAATTTTTTTTAGCAAGGATGCGTGTATATGATTGTCAATATGAATAATCTGAGTATCAAAGATGAATTTTCACAAACTTTTCTAATCTTAGTTTTGAAGTTTTAAAAGTCTTGAAAAACTTTCACCAAATAAGACTCAAATGAGCATCTGCTCCTATGTTTTGAAATATATGTTTTTTTCACAACCTTTAGCTGTGAACCTCTAGTGTCAGCATTCTGAGTAACGCACCCATCAAAAGCAGAACTCTCAGGCAGGTAGATTTCTCAAAGAACATGCTTATTGGATATATCATATCAGCACAGCCAGTGAAAACAAATTCTAAAAATTTCCATGGTTTTCACCTAATTAAAAGAGCAAATATTCCCCCTCCCAGATGTCATCGATCACATTGTCCAATGAAAGTAGCAGGCTGCTTGGTCACTCCTCTCCTCCTTCAACTAGAAAAACTTTTTGTTTTGACTATTAGCCAGTTTATCTACTTTCCCTCTTTCTTCCCCCTCTCAGAGTTTATGGCAACTATGAGGCAGTAAAAGATGGCTTCAGCCAGATTCACTTCAGTTGACAGTTGGCTCTCCCCCCCCTTAACTTGAGAGCAGTTCTTAGAAAATAAATTATTCTTCAATCAACTACCTCTACCTCCCCCTGGAGGTGCTTTTGGTTTTTGAGGATATTTATTGTGGAATTTCTTAGTCAGCTTATCTGCTTTTATATCCCAGCTTTTTACCCAGGTGACCCAGGACAATGGGTATTCCTTCCATTGCACAGATATTGTAGTCTCCCATTGTACAGTCTAGGATTCTTTTTATTTTGTAATGCATCTCTCCCTGCACTATGATGAGGGACTACCTTGTCCACTGACCAGAAACAAGGTATTCTCATAATCATTCACATCACAGAATTCTGCCCAGTCACACATTGCAAGCATACCATAAAGTAAATAATGACTGACTGATTGACTAAATGGGGCCTCCTAATCTACAGAAGGGCAGAATTGATGCACAAGGAACACATGAAGAACCAGATTAGGCACAGCTTGTCAGGGAGAAAAGCTATCTTTGAAGTTGTCAAGAATCAACAAGGACTTGATGATACAAAATCCATCAATAGGTGGCAACTAAGACTGTAGTTTAAAATGTTGGCAAATAATAGAGAGCATTAGCCTAGAAATTCTAAAATCAAAAGTAACCAACGATGGGTTACATATTGTTTTATATTCTTAAAATTGGAATGATTCCAAAATTTCCAGCTCAAGATAACTCAACTAGATTATATTCAGAGTTCAAAATATTTAAAACATGTATTGATTGACTGATTGATTTTATAGGCTACTCCAGCCAGAAATAATTACAAGTGGTGTATAATTAGGAAATTCTGACTATAAGAGAGAGCTATCAATATACACTACCTTCTTCCACTGTTTTTTCTTATTAACTCTTCCCTGACATTTAAGTGTGGCCTCAGAAAAATTAAGAAACATTTTGGGAAAAAGATGCAACCCAATAGAGCGGCACTTGAGGCCAAGATGGAAAAGATCTCCACAGCCACCATGTATTTCCCCTTGGTGTTTAAATAGCTTGGAACAAAAGATACCCAAACACTACAAAAGATCAACATGCTGAAAGTGATAAATTTTGCTTCATTGAAACTGCTGGGGAGTTTCCTAGAAAGAAAAGCTACTATAAAACTGGAAGTTGCCAGGAAGCCCATATAACCCAGGACAGAGTAAAACATAGTTACTGAGACTTAATTGCATTGTAATATAACTTCTGTAGTTTCTGAATATAGGTCCATTTCTGGGAATGGAGGACATGTTGCCAACCAAATTGAACAAATGGCTGCCTGAATAAAGGAACAAAAAAGGACAATGGAGATGGCCAATTCTCTCCCTACCCACTTCCGTACTCTGGATCCTGGTTTGGTGGCCATGAATGCTAAAAGCACAATGATGGTTTTTGCCAATACACAAGATACAGCCATAGAGAAGATAATGGCAAAGCTAATTTGTTGGAGAAGACAAATGATATTCCCAGGTGGAATGAGGAACTGAAATGTACAGAGGAAGCAGAGCAATAGAAAGAAAAGGAGCATGTAGGTGAGATCCCAGTTGTTGGCTTTGACAATGAGGGTGTTATGATGTTTCACAAATGTTACTAGTAATAAAAGAGTGACGAGAGAAAAAGAAATAGCCAATAGAGCTAAGCTCATCCCCAAATAATTTTTATAGGACAGGAAGGTAATTATCTTCCTAATGCATGAGTCACGCTTCTTGCCTGCATATTGATCTTGTGGACATTCAGAGCAGGCATCTGTGTCTAAAGGTAAAAAAGTTGATTCAGCTATGATTACTGTCTCATGATTTATTCCAGTTTAATTAGTAATTATCAACAACACAATCCCTTCGTGTAATTCATAAATAGATATAGATAATATAGAGAAATGAAGATGATAGAGCTAGAGAATAGAGATAGAGATGATTGAGATAGAGGTAGAGATAATAGAGATAGAAATAGAGATAAGGAGAAATAGAGATGAAAGGGATAGGGATAGGGATTACTCAATGTATTATCACTGTTATCTTCTGATAAACATCTGCTATGCATAAATATTTAATGTATGTTATCTAAATAATGAGAGATATACATACAATACATTATATGTATGTATATTATATGCATTATATAATGTACAGAGACCTTTCGTAAAGAGGAAAAGGTTAGTTCAGCTGTGATTGTGAGCTAAGAAATTATCCTTTGTTGATCAATAATTATCAAGAACATAAAACCATAAAATTAAGATTTAAAAAAAATGCAGATATGTTCCTTAGTTAAGAAATTTTCCTGATGTAATTAACTTGCACTGTTTATTCCACATAGGACAGAAACTCCTATGTGAAAATCTGCTTAAGAGTAATTGATGTTGCAATTCAGAAGAGCAGCAAACTTCTCTACCAAGGAGGGTTTAATTCCACTCTTTATTGGTTGCACATATTTGTTACTGCTAAGAGATATAGGCAATATTGTAGATTTACATTTCATGACAAAATAAATAATTGCTAAGCCCCAAAAGTCCAGTACAGAGAGAGTTTGAATACAATAAGATGCCTTGAATTATTTATAAATTTGGCATCAGCCCTTATGACCCTGAAATAATACCTGAACCCCTTTTATCTAAAAATTAAAAAGTAATAAATAAAATTTTTTTTATGTCTGCTGTAGTCTTTTCATTAGGCTTCCTCTGATACCACAGAGATATGAAATGCTAACTTTATTAGAATAAAAACTTTTATTCCATCTTTGCTCAGTATTGTTCAATCTTTCTCCTAAGTACAGTACTTGAAATTAATCAGTCACTTGTACCTAAAAGCTCTTACCATGCTTACTTGAAATTCTTCCTTTAGGACACCGGAAGCAATCACAACAGCAAAACTGCTTTCCTTCTTGCTTTTGTTTGAAATAACCAGGGAGACAGCTCTCTGTACATGATGAAATGGGTAAGGCCTAGTAAATGAACAGGAAGGAGTGTTAACCACTACCATTTATACAAATAGTCCTCAACTTACAACCACAATTGAGTCCAACATTTATGTTACTAAGTGAAACATTTGTTAAATTATTTAAATGATGACACTGCAATTGTCATAAATGTGAGTCAGTTGTCAAGCATCCAAATGTAAATCATGTGACCATGGGAATGCTGCAATGGTCATAAGTGTCAAAAAAGGTCATTAGTCACTCTTTTCAGTACCATTCTAAATTTGAAAAGTCACTAAACAAACTGCTAAAAAAGGAGGATTATCTGTAGAAATATTCTGGGTATATCTTGGGGCAAAAACATATCCTTTAGGGATCAACAATTTAGAAAAAAGAGATATAAGCAATGGGAAAAAATTCATATAATTTTGCAAATATTTAACATATTGTAAATTTATAGCGTTTTAACATTTCATTTTATTTTGGGGGATGATGTAGTCAAAGTAGATTCAGAATTATAGTCAGAGATTTATAGCACAATATCCTTGGTTTTGTTGTTGTTGTTGTTGTTTGTTCTTTGCTTTTTGTGCTTGCAAATCAGTCTTGGCTTCTGGGGACTGCCTGAACAAGTCCCTGCAATATTTTTGGCAAGATTTCAAAACTGGTTTGCTATTGCCTTCTTTCTAGGCTGAAAGACAGTATGGCCCAGGATCTCCTAATTGGCTTTTTATCTAAGGTGAGACTAAATTCTAAACCTGGTTTCTAACCTAATATCATTAATTAGATTAGAACTAGAAGCGATTGTGGAGGTCTTCTAGTCCTTTTAGTCTCTCCTTGATTAGTTTCCATCTTTTGTTTCTTGTCTTGCCTTCTGGTGCTTTAGGAATAAGTTTACCATCTCTTCTTTGTGGAAGCCCCTCAAATACTGGAATAGTGCTATCATATTCCCCCGAGTCCTTGTTTTTTCTGGACTAATCAAACCCAATTCCTGAAGCCATTCATATGTTTTTCTCTTCGGATCTTTAATAATATTAGTTGCTTTTGTTTGCACTTTTTCCAAAGTCTCAATAACCTTTTTGTAATGTGGTGATCCATACTCAATGCAGGATTCCAGGAGTGATTTTACTAAGGATTTATAAAGCATTACTAATACTTCATGTGATTTAGATTTTATGCCTCTGTTTATAAAACCAAGGATTGTATTAACTCTTTTGGTGGCTGCTGCACACTACTGGCTCATGGTTAAATGATCATCCGCTAGGACTCTATGGTCCCTCTCACAGTTACTGTTTTTGAGCCAAGTTTCATCTAATATGTATTTGAACATTTGGTTTTCCTGTCTAGGTATAAAACTTTGCTTTTTTTTCCATATTAAATTGCTTGTTGTTGGATAGGGCCCATTGTTCAAATCTGTCAAGATGTTTTTGGATCCTGAACTTGTCCTACTGTCACCTGCAAATTTGATGAATTCCCCTTCTATTCCCTCATCTAAGTCATTTATGAATGTATCAAAGAGTACTGACCCTAAAACGGAAACTTGTGGTACCCCATAGCTTACTTCTCCGCATGTATATGTAGTATCATTAAGGACTACTTATTGAGTATGGTGTCAGCCAATTAGAAATCCATCTGGTGATGATGCTGTCTATCCCACATTTTTCTAATTTACCAAGTTGTAATCTACTTTGTCAAATGCATAATGTCCACAGTATTTTGCTGATTCTCTAATTTAATCATTTTGTCAAAGAACAAAATAAGATTGGTTTGGCATGATCTGTTTTTAACAAACCCATGCTGGCTTCCAGTTGTACCTTTTTTTGTTTCTAGATGCTCACAGATCTGTTTTTTTATTTTTATTTTTTCCAGGATTGCTATTAGGCTGATTGATATATAGTTTTCTGTGTCTGTCCCTCCCCACCACTTTTTTTTAAAATATGAGAACCACATCAGCTCTTTTCCAATAGTAATACTCCCAGTGCTCCAGGATTTTTGAAAGACATGATACAATGGTTCAGAGATAACTCCTGTGATCTTGTCACAAACTGTATATTAAAACTGCTCTTCAGCAAAATATATTTTAAAAAATCATATCTAAAATATATTGCATTTAGGCTTACTCACTATTAAATCCTTATGAATAGTTTCAATAAATAGATCCTCACTCTCATCTTGCACAGATAAATTTATTATCACAAATATAAATATAAAAAGATTAGTTGATAATTTATCAGGTATATATTAATCTGTCATTTTAGCTTAACTTGGACTTTCAATCCCATTAATGTATACTTGATTATTTAATACTAATGTCTGTAATAGTGAAGATGCATAAAGTTTGAGAAATATTAAATTCATTTAGATTCACTGGAATTTAAAACATGCAAACAAAAAAATGTGAGGGATAAGTCAAATATATGCATGCATACAAAACCATTATTTAAAAACACGTAAAAAAAGAGAGCACCCACTAAACCCACCAGTTTAAAACTGCTGTGCCACCTAAGTGCATCATCCTGGATGGTAAAGATCTTGTTTGAAGAAGCCCAAGGCATTAGCTTTCCAACTTTGACATGATTAATTGATTGGTTTGGGAATGTGACCCAGTTTACAATATCAAATCCACTTACCAATTCTCCATTCTGATCAAAAGAAATCTGATCACCTGCACTATTGTTAAATCTGATCACCTGCACTATTAATAAATATTTCAAGAAAGAATGGAGCTGCAAGTTAAAGAACAGCAAGAGAGTTTATAAAAATGTTTCAGAGATAATTCTTAAATCCCAGATCCTTTCACCATTATATATTATTTCTGTTTTTCCTCATTTGTTTGCAGCTAATTGCAGAATACTTTAGAATAAAAAAAGACCTATTTTAATTTAAAACAGGAAATGGGTAGAAAAAGCATTATTGTCCAAAATGCTCATGTTTGTAAAATTTTACTGAAGGTAAGCCATTTCAAATAATCCATTCAACACCTTCCCATATGGACAAATCAGTAGGTGAGTCCCCATTGCAATAACAAAGTCAAAATAGAAGTAGGAAACCCTTGATAAGTCATAAGGATGGATGCCAAGAAGTAGAGAACAGTTTCTCCATGGGATTTCATTAAATACTAATATAAGTAATTCATAAAAAGAATTAAAATATAGTCATGTAGAGGACACAGTAAGCAAACTTGTTTATAAAGTTGATATCTTGATTAAGATATCTTAATCAAGAAACCCTCATGGATAAGTTATGAGTCTTGAAAGATCTAAAATAACTGAGCAATATACTACACTACCTTCCACGGCTGCAGATCTTGAAGAAATGCTTTTTCTCCATTTACAATTTTTCTCTGTCTGAACTGAGATGACCACATGGCCTGTGTAGCATGTGCTACTGCATAGATTGCATTGTACACACCATAGCTATAACTACTCATAGTCATTTCAAAAAAAGCTCCAGGAAGTGTCTCCAGATTTTCCTGCCCACTACAAAGGTCATTGGTTTTCTCAGTTGGAGACAGTTTGGAAAACGTGCAATCAAATGCATTTTCCCACATGTTTTTTATAAAACCATCTCTCTTGATAAAAAAGGGTTTACAGTCTGAAGAAACTGTTGGAAACCTGGAATCTCATTTGAATGAACAGTTAAGGACAGAGCACCATAAAATACTTGGATATCCCACTTCCTTTGATAGAAATATGATGCAAGATCACTCTGAGCCACCATGATCCACACTTTTCCTTTTGGTTCCTTAGGCACCAATTCCATTTGTGGCAAGTAAAGTAACACTCTCAAAACCATCATATTTCTTTCATAAATTATCACAACATTGGCAATACATCTCATCAAGAAAAGGTACACTTCCACTGGCCAATCCAGGTCATCAAGAATGGTACCTAGATAAAATGGCTTAAATCTTTTCAAGAAAGCAATACAGATCCGATGAGGAGAAAACATGGAGGAAATAGTGTTAGATCTGAGGTGGATCGGGTCGAGTGAGACGCGAGACCATTCTGTGATTTCAGCTCTTTATTTGCAATAAGAACAGTCTGGAAAATACAAGCCGCGGCAGCCCTTCATATAGGGCTGGCTCGCGGCTCAACGGCCAATGGCAGCGCTTTGAATCTCCCGCGATCGGCACAGCCAATCGCGGTAGCTTCTTAGCGCTCCAATCACGGCCGGGGTGTCGACCAATCAGGTCGTTGTCCGTCAGGACCAATTGGTTTCAAGGGTTTGGAGTATGCTAATACAGCACAAATAGTATGTACAATTCTTTCTCCATCTTCATCTTTAAATAGAATTCCAATCCATGTCTCCTGAATTACACAAGGAGCTGGATAATTGCTTTGTATTGATGGGCTTCATTTGGGGCCATCTGATAGAAAGAATGTTCTTCAGAGCTATCATTCTTATGTAGAGGAGAACCATATGTGATCTGTTGAAAAATTGAGATAAGAATTAAAAACTGCATACCTTCATTTAGATCATAGGCATTTACAAGCAGAGGTAGAGGTTGGAGAAAAGGAAAAAATATTGGCTCCTTTTCACTATGTTTAGTTCTAAATAAATTATTTAATAAGTTTAAACACAGTCTGTCTTGAAATTCTGTGAGATACCTATAGTTCCTACCTGTGGAACTTTATAGAACTTTGTAGATACACAAAATAAATGCCATAGTGAAAGACATTCTAGAATGAAATTCTCCAATGTCTGAAATGAGTTTGTTCTGGATGTCAACTGGGGATGAATTTCTTTATATATTAGTTATTATAATAATTTGACATTATTCATTATGTTACATTAAAAATAAATAAATTAATCTAGATTTACAAAACTCGGGTAATTAAATTCCTGTAAGTTTCTTTAAATTCCCACCTGTGGAATTTTGTAGATGTTCAAGATACGTGCCATCTTGAGAGAGATTCCAGAATAAAGTGCTCCAATGACTGAAATGAGTTTGTTCTGGATTTCACATTTAAAATTGGATATAAATTTCTTCTGTTTGGAGAAAACTTTCATTGTGGCAAATGACGTATATGTTCCAGCATAGTTATCATCGATTCTGAATCCTAGAGTGATGTTTGGTAAGATATGAGGGGTTTCATTGATCTCTTTCACAGCAAATATTAGAGCCAAGATATGTTGGTAGTACTTGGTAAGAATGCTGCAATTAGGATTAAATATTCATTAAGGGAAGTTCTGCATGTAAGAAAGTCATTTTAATATTTTTATGCTTCATTGAAATTCTTAGAAGTGAACATTTGCTTTGTCGTATTATGTCATTTAATCCCAATCAAAACTACTTCTGAATTTTATTTCATGCATTCTTTAAATGATTCACATAAGATGTATGTTAGATACCCTTGGAATAATTTTTCAGTAGAATTATCATTGACTTTTCTTAGACTGTTTTTACAGTTAGTCCTTGATTTATGACCACACTTGAACCTAACATTTCTGTTATCAAGTAAGACATTTGTTAAATAAATTTTGCCTCATTTTATGACTTTTCTTGTCATAGAATTTAAGTGAATCACTGCACTTTTACATATTACACTTTTATCTTGTACTGTTATGATAAAAAAGGTATCACATCAAATCCAGTTTTGTACAGAACCACATTATTATTAGCATGATGTAAGAATTTTAATTCCGCAAGTAAACTAAAAAATATACACTTTTAAAAACTTACTTTTAAAAAGCTAATGGTTTGTGTACATTTTCCTTCTAAATTCTTTCTCCTAAGCATGGTTTGTTGCAATTAAATAAAAACAGCCATTATAATGTTTAACTTCACTTAGTTATTTGCTAGACAACTAGTCTCAATGTCAATTTCTTTAATCCCAACCATTTAATCCCAACTAATCAGTACCTGATTGCTACTTAAATCATTGACTGATTTCTTTCTTTAGTTCATCCCTCAAAGATCATATGCAGTACAAAAAAATGACACGTAGTTTATGTACATAATTTCAATATGAATCATTTTCAATAATTGTGATAAATATAATCAGGTGCTATATATGAGCACTCCCACACATGCACACAGATTGAAAAAGAAAGAGTGGGGAAAGAAAGAAGATTGCTCACAGAAAGTCATCATTAAATAAATAGTGGGGATCTTCACCAAAGGAAGGAGGACTTGTAGGTGATAAGAGATGTGATACCACCAATAATAAAATCACTGGTTTGAAAGCAATTGTGCACAAAAGCAAGCGGTTCATTGCTAGTACATTTTGCCATTTCAGTCATACATACTGTCCATGATAAGATCAGGATTAAAAGCAACCTTTGTGCCATTGTTATTTCAGCTCCCAGTTATCTATAAATGATCTACTTTTTAATCTTATTCTGAAGTGTAGCCACTATCGCTCAAATCTGATTTAAACATTCACTACTTTCTTTCAGTGATCCATTTTCCAATGAAGTAGTAAACACTTGTACATTTTATTTTGTCTCAGCTCTTAGATTTGCTAGGGTTTACCAAGCTTCCAGGAAAGTTCTTATGGGAACAGAATTAATCACAGTCTTTTAAAATAATTACTAGTCAGATAATATATGTATTTTTAAAACTCCAATTTCTTTCTGAGTTGCAAGAAACATTTTATCACTAAATAATATTTTTATCACATAATAAAAATAAAACAAATAATAAAATAAAACAAACATATGCTTTGTAATAAAACAAAGCACATGTGTATAAGAACGGTCCCCATTTGTGGCCATCTGATAGAAAGAATGTGCTTCAGAGCTATCATTCTTATGTAGAGAAGAACCATATATGTTCAAAGAAATGTAAAAAAAATTGAGATGAATAAAAATTGCATATTTCATTTAAATCATCAATAGGTTTGAAGAAGAGACAAAAGACAAAACCTGCATTGTGACACTGTCTTTTAATCTTTAATCTTTTAATCTTTGAATATGAAATGAACCACTTGTTAAAAGAATCTTACAGACTTATTATGCAGAAATATCTATTGGCTACCTCTATTTCCTCATTTATTTTGATAATTGTATTTTCACAATAGGCTAAATCAATTTGTTGGGAGATGTCAAGCTTTTGCATCTATGGTATAAGCTTTGTTAACAACGCTCGATGGAGGACATATTTATTTGTCTTTTCCTTTCTCTTAAATATTTATAGATTGCATCCCTACCAGAGGTGGTATTCAGCAGGTTCTGACCAGTTCTGGAGAACCAGTAGTGGAAATTTTGAGTAGTTCAGAGAACCAGCAAATATCACTTCTGACTGGAGATTTTTTTTTTTTTAAAGACAAATTTTATTAGTTTTACAAAATAATACACAACAAACAAGGCATAATAACATAAAAGATCTTTTCTGAAAAAACCAATAAAACATACAAAATAGTTCCAAATTGTAATATATATATTTACGTTATCTGTTCAACTTCGTATCTTATCCCAACATCTCCTTTTCATTCTATTATCCAAATTATATTTTTTGCTAATTAAAATTTTATTGCCTTTCAAAAACAATACACAAACAAACAAAACATAGAACATAAAAACATAAAACATCTTTTCTGAAAGTTGCTTGATCCCAGGTTAAAACTCTTCGCACAGACACAAATTCAAAAATCATATTCACTTTATATACCATTCCATATCTTATTACCATTTTCAATTTTCTATATAGCTTCTTCCCTCTTTTATCTTTCTTAGTTTTATTTTAGTTATCTCATCTCAGTTCAATTCATAATACTTATCATTCTTTGTCTGTTCTATTTCCAGCTATCCATTCATCTTTTCTCTTTAAATAGACTTCTCCTGTACACTGACTGGAGTGATGCCTTTGACCCTTTCCCCTAGCTTAATAATACTTAATACAACACTTAATTTATATTGGGATTCTGTTTAGTACATTCTAAAATTACACAATAAATTTTATAAGAAAGGAAAAAACACAACAATAACAAAGAAAAAGCATATAAGACCACTATCAATACCATTAAAAAGCTAATCATATATATTAATACTCATTTATATCTTAAGCATTTTATTCTAAATACACATATAAAAACACAATCTTATGTACCTTACAGAATCCCTTTTTCAATTAAATTTACCCATTGTCTCTAAATGAGTTTTGTTTCTTTAAATCTTGCTTCCCACCATTAAGGCTTCTCATCCCCTCCTTTCTCTCTTGCTTATTCTTCTCCTTGCCCTTTTTACCCCTTTGTCTCTCCTCCTCTCTTTTCTTCTTCTGCTTTCCCCCTTTCTGTTGTTTTCTAACCTTGTATCCACCTTTCATCTCATTTTCTCTTTTTTTGGTTGTTTTTCAAGCCTTAAAATCCTCTTTTTCTTTTCCTCTTTCTCCTCCTCCCCAAATAGAACCATTTGTTCATCAAAGATGGCTTCTTCTTCTTCTTTGTCCCAGTCGTCCTGCTGCGCAGTCAATTTTTCATAAGTGCATACCGCCATTTCTAGAAATTGAAAAAGAGTGCCCAAAGTATCATTTCCATCTTGTTCTTCTTTTTTATATTTTTTATATTCAATTTTTAGTTCATCAACAAGCAATGCCATCGTGAAGAGAAATTTTTTTTCCAAAACAACCACCCGAGTGTTTTTAATCAAGAATAATTCCGAAAAGTTCCAAAGTCACCAAAGAATCCAAATAAACTATTTCTTTTAATACTTTTTTCTTTCTTCCATTTCTCTTTCTGGGGTTACTGTTTAATCAAAGAGTTCCAATTAAGATATATCTTTTAGAAGCCGTATTAATATTCAAAGCTCTTTAAAATTCTAGGCAATCTCCTCCTTTTTCAAATTCTGCTCCAATTTTTTTTCCTCTCCCTTCCCACTTACAACAATTTTCCTTTAAATGTTCAGAAATCCATACCTCTGTTAGTGTTTGGGGATAAACCCCTAGCAGAGTATGCAGCAGCAGTCAAGCCAGGCAGCCAAATGAGAGAGGAAGGGTTTTAGAGTATACACACACTGAACACAAACACTGTTTGTAGTTTAAATAGTTTTTAATCCAGTTAGAGTTTAAGCATTGTCAATCAGTCCGTATGTCATTCACAATATATCCATTCAGTAAGACTCACTAACTCAGTCCAGGTAATTGTCCTTACTATATCTTTATCAGCCGATAAAGATATCTTCTCCTCCTCCGATGCCTTTCTCCAGAGGATAACGCTGGATATTCAGTAGAACGATCAAACAGTAGACAGTCGCAGTAAAACAGTAGTAAACAGTTGTATCCAGCAGCAAACGGCAAACAGTAAAACAGTAGGCAATAGGCAATAGGCAGTAAGCAGCAGGCTTTCTCCTGCTTCCTCTTATTGCAGTTTCTAACCGCACCCTTAATTGGCTAATTACATGCAGTGTGGTGCTTAAAGTTACAAACACTTAAACTATGATACCTTAGTTTATATATTTATCCACCCAAACCTTGTTGGGTATCAATGTTATACCTAACATTCTCCCCTTTTGGGTGATATAAATATATAATACCTTTACAATCTAACCCCATAGTTTTCACAACACTCCTGGTGCTTCCTGGCACCTTGGGCTTTATAAAATTATCAGCTACATTGTCCTCCGACATGCAGTACTCCAGCTGTATCATTTTACTTCTCACAGATTGTCTAACGTTTAGGTACCTTAAATCTGTATGCTTGCTCCTAGTTTTGACTGCAATATTTGTGGCCATTTGAATTGCTGCCTGATTATCTTCATGTATAATTATAGGATAATTCACAGTTATGCCTATATCATTCATCATTTGTTTATACATAATCAATTCTGTACATAATAGCGATAAACAGGAGAATTCTGCCTCCATAGTTGACAAACTTATATGCTGTTGTCTTATTGACTTCCAACCTATTAATGTCTTACCCAGCATTATGGCTGTTCCTGAAGTCGACTTTCTTGTGTCTCTTTCTGATGCAAAACTAGCATCAGCATAAGCACTCAGAATGAGATCACCTTTTTGGCTCTAGATACAATGAATAATTCATTGTCTTTTTAAGATATCTTAATATTCTTTTAGCTGCAATCCAGTGTCTTTCACTTGGTGCAGAATTGAAACGAGCTAAATGATTCACACTGTACGAAATGTCTGGTCTAGACCAGTTGCTAATATAAGACAAACTACCAATTAATGATTGATAAATTACCTTATCAAACTCCGGGCTTTGTGCATCAGTGTTGCTAAACTCCTGACTCATTGGAGTCTTAGCCGGCTTACAAAGCTCCATTTTATAATCTATTAGCAATTTGCATATCTTATCTTCCTGAGATATCTTAAAGCCCTTCTGTGTTTTCTGTATATTTAAACCGAGATATTTTTATCTCCCTAATTGCTTACTCTTTATTTTCTTTCCTAATGATGCTATTATTTTATTGGCCTCATCATTAGTTTCAGTAATCAATGCAATATCATCAGTGAACAACAATAATAATGATATTTTGCCATTAGTCTCCCTCTTAAATAGACATGGATCGGCTAGCCCAGCTCTGAATCCTATATTGTTTAGTTCCTTTACAATATACTGGTTCCATTCATAGCCTGATTGTTTAAGACCATAGAGGCTTTTTTTTAACAACCAACAATCATTATTATCCATTATTTCACTTTTAATTCCAACAGGTTTTTCATATATATAGTGTGTCTTAATGGGGCATGCAAGTAAGCGGTTTCCACATCTAGGTGGTTAATTATATATTTTTGCTAGCTGCCCACACTAAAACTGCCCTCAAGGTTGCTGCCTTAAGACTAGGTGCAAACACCTCATCATAGTCATTGGTATTCTGTCTAAAACCTTGGGCTACTAATCGTGCCTTATGGATTATATTTCCATCTTTATCAGATTTTACCTTAAAGATCCATTTGCAGCCAATGGACTTCATATCTACAGGTAATCTCGCATTCTCATATACTTTCATATTCTTTAATGAGTTCAGTTCCTTATTCATTGCTGCATACCAACTTTCCTTATCCTTAGTAGGATACATTTTTATTTCATCTACAGTACATGGAACTCTATTAATCTGGCACACTGTGTTAGCCTGGTACCTATCAGGCGGTCTAGATATTCGTGTAGTTCTTCTGGGAATTACAGGGCTTGCAGGAGGACTTTTTTGAATTACTACCTGTTCATCTTCCTCATCCTGCGCAGCTATTGGATCTATTTCTTCCTTTATGGGTTCTATTTCTTCCTGTATTTCTCTCTTTACTTTATTCTTAAAGTTACAGGGATAACTAATGGGATTTCTATAGGATTCAATAATTACTTCTTTATTGGTATCCTGTTCTAACTTCTCCCATCCTACGTGCTCTAGAAATTGGGCACTAGCACTACATAACACCTTAGATGTGCCTTTCTCCCAAAATCTATATGCCCTATGGTTTGCCTGGTAACCAACGAAGAAAAATCGTTTAGCTCTGTGTTGCCCTTTATGCCTGAGTTGTTTAGGGATATGCACCCATGCTGGTGCACCAAATGTGTGCAGGTAACTTAGGTCAGGTTTCCTGCCATGCCACTTGGTGAATGGTATTTCACCTGTCGTTGTGTTAACAATGTTGTTCAATATGTTATTAGCACACATTGTAGCCTCCCCCCACAAAGAATCAGGTAATCCAGAATCAGTTAACATTGTTCTAACCATTGCCTGTAGTGTTTGGCCTCTTCTCTCTATGAATGCGTTGTGTTCTGGCCTGTATGGTGCAGACTTTTTGTGCTCTATTCCAGCTACCTTTAGTCTGTTCTGGAATTTGTTGTTAACAAATTCCGTACCATTATCTGTCACCAGGGTTATCAGTTGCCGTTTAGTCTTTCTTTCTGCAAATTTAAGCCAGTTGAAAAAATGTTTATATGTTTCAGTTTTGCTCTTCATTAAGTAGCAAAACCCATATCTAGAATGGTGGTCCATAATGCTCAGTATATATCGAGCACCCCCCATACTGGGTTTCTTTGGACCTATGATGTCTGCAAATATCACTTCTAAAGGTTATTTGGTTTTGAAACCATTTAGCCTATTTGCAGGCAATATTTTGCTCTTATCTTCACAGCAAACATTACAACGCAAATATTTATCACAAGGTTTTAACCTTATTCCATCAGATAACTCTACTGTACGTTTTAGCATTTTAAAATTTACATGCCCCAAACGCCTATGCAATAAATGGATACATTCATTATGAGGCTTTATATTGTTAAATACAGTCTGTGCCTCCCCTTTCTTACTATCATCTAAGACGTATAACGTTCCATTTAAAGCTGCAGTTACCCTTTTTTTATCCTTCTCAATTATGCAATTATTATTTTTTTAAATGTAATTACATAACCTAGTTTGACTAATACCCTTACAGAAAGCAAGTTGAACTTTAGTTGCGGTACATACAACATTTTTATATCCTGATTTATGCACGGACAATGTGCGGTACCTTCTCCTTTCGCTTTCAGGTTCCAGCCATTAGCAAGTGATATATGTTGAGAGCTTGTAGACATTTTTACAAATTTTGTCTTATCTCTCGTGATGCAGTGGGATGCACCACTGTCCACCACCCATAAATCATTCTTCACATCACAGTTGCTAAACATGGTTAGTTCAAAGGCTTTCTTGGGCTTTTTTACATTCTGGCTTTTTCCCTTTTTGCAAAAACTTGCCAAATGTCCTCTTCCTCCACAATTAAAACACTTTTTAATTGTGTATGCCGTCGAAGATAAATTCTCTTCTTCCGGGTGCTTTCCTTTACTAAGCTGGTTTCTTTCAAGCTTTGAAGATAATTTCTCTTCTTTCTTAGATTTATCTTCTCTCAGCTGGTCATGTTCACACCTTCTTCTGGCTTCTTCTAGTAGCCTGCCTGTAATCTCGGTTAATGAGAGGCTATCCTTAGGCAATACTTCCAACGAAGTCACATAGTCATCATAGCTTTGATCTAATGAAGATAATATAATGTATACTTGTTGCAGCTCATTAAAGATAAGCTCTTTTTCTTGTAATTCTTGAAAAATGCTCTTCATACAGTTTAAATGAGCTAACATATCTCCATTCCTTTGAAGATGTGTTCGAAACAGCTTCCGTGTAAGATTTATATGCGCTCCCACACTGTCCCGAACATATATCTTCCTAAGGTTCTCCCAGCAGTTTGCAGCATTTTCTTCTCCACGAATATGGACAAGCTGCTGGTCACATAGAGTCAGTCCTATGATGCATAAAGCCTGCTCATTCTTCCGTTTATAGTCTTGTAACTTTTTGTTATCCTCTTCATCATCAGGATCCCATCTACTCACATCTGGTGGGTTTGTTATTATGTCCCACAAACCTTCTTTACGTAGAAGTAAACTACATTTCATTGACCATGAAACATAGTTTGTTCCATCCAGCCTGGATATCAGGAACATATGTGGTAGATTTACTTGTGCCATTACTCTTCAGATATATGACTATTTTAAACTAATAAAAAACAGTTTGTTTTTACAGTAATGTGCAACTCACACCAACTCTCACTGCTATATGCTGGTTAGTTAGACTGTGCAGCTGGGCCCATAACCATTGTTAGTGTTTGGGGATAAACCCCTAGCAGAGTATGCAGCAGCAGTCAAGCCAGGCAGCCAAATGAGAGAGGAAGGGTTTTAGAGTATACACACACTGAACACAAACACTGTTTGTAGTTTAAATAGTTTTTAATCCAGTTAGAGTTTAAGCATTGTCAATCAGTCCGTATGTCATTCACAATATATCCATTCAGTAAGACTCACTAACTCAGTCCAGGTAATTGTCCTTACTATATCTTTATCAGCCGATAAAGATATCTTCTCCTCCTCCGATGCCTTTCTCCAGAGGATAACGCTGGATATTCAGTAGAACGATCAAACAGTAGACAGTCGCAGTAAAACAGTAATAAACAGTTGTATCCAGCAGCAAACGGCAAACAGTAAAACAGTAGGCAATAGGCAGTAAGCAGCAGGCTTTCTCCTGCTTCCTCTTATTGCAGTTTCTAACCGCACCCTTAATTGGCTAATTACATGCAGTGTGGTGCTTAAAGTTACAAACACTTAAACTATGATACCTTAGTTTATATATTTATCCACCCAAACCTTGTTGGGTATCAATGTTATACCTAACATTCTCCCCTTTTGGGTGATATAAATATATAATACCTTTACAATCTAACCCCATAGTTTTCACAACACTCCTGGTGCTTCCTGGCACCTTGGGCTTTTGTAAAATTATCAGCTACATTGTCCTCCGACATGCAGTACTCCAGCTGTATCATTTTACTTCTCACAGATTGTCTAACGTTTAGGTACCTTAAATCTGTATGCTTGCTCCTAGTTTTGACTGCAATATTTGTGGCCATTTGAATTGCTGCCTGATTATCTTCATGTATAATTATAGGATAATTCACAGTTATGCCTATATCATTCATCATTTGCTTATACATAATCAATTCTGTACATAATAGCGATAAACAGGAGAATTCTGCCTCCATAGTTGACAAACTTATATGCTGTTGTCTTATTGACTTCCAACCTATTAATGTCTTACCCAGCATTATGGCTGTTCCTGAAGTCGACTTTCTTGTGTCTCTTTCTGATGCAAAACTAGCATCAGCATAAGCACTCAGAATGAGATCACCTTTTTGGCTCTAGATACAATGAATAATTCATTGTCTTTTTAAGATATCTTAATATTCTTTTAGCTGCAATCCAGTGTCTTTCACTTGGTGCAGAATTGAAACGAGCTAAATGATTCACACTGTACGAAATGTCTGGTCTAGACCAGTTGCTAATATAAGACAAACTACCAATTAATGATTGATAAATTACCTTATCAAACTCCGGGCTTTGTGCATCAGTGTTGCTAAACTCCTGACTCATTGGAGTCTTAGCCGGCTTACAAAGCTCCATTTTATAATCTATTAGCAATTTGCATATCTTATCTTCCTGAGATATCTTAAAGCCCTTCTGTGTTTTCTGTATATTTAAACCGAGATATTTTTTTATCTCCCCTAATTGCTTACTCTTTATTTTCTTTCCTAATGATGCTATTATTTTATTGGCCTCATCATTAGTTTCAGTAATCAATGCAATATCATCAGTGAACAACAATAATAATGATATTTTGCCATTAGTCTCCCTCTTAAATAGACATGGATCGGCTAGCCCAGCTCTGAATCCTATATTGTTTAGTTCCTTTACAATATACTGGTTCCATTCATAGCCTGATTGTTTAAGACCATAGAGGCTTTTTTTTTAACAACCAACAATCATTATTATCCATTATTTCACTTTTAATTCCAACAGGTTTTTTCATATATATAGTGTGTCTTAATGGGGCATGCAAGTAAGCGGTTTCCACATCTAGGTGGTTAATTATATATTTTTTGCTAGCTGCCCACACTAAAACTGCCCTCAAGGTTGCTGCCTTAAGACTAGGTGCAAACACCTCATCATAGTCATTGGTATTCTGTCTAAAACCTTGGGCTACTAATCGTGCCTTATGGATTATATTTCCATCTTTATCAGATTTTACCTTAAAGATCCATTTGCAGCCAATGGACTTCATATCTACAGGTAATCTCGCATTCTCATATACTTTCATATTCTTTAATGAGTTCAGTTCCTTATTCATTGCTGCATACCAACTTTCCTTATCCTTAGTAGGATACATTTTTATTTCATCTACAGTACATGGAACTCTATTAATCTGGCACACTGTGTTAGCCTGGTACCTATCAGGCGGTCTAGATATTCGTGTAGTTCTTCTGGGAATTACAGGGCTTGCAGGAGGACTTTTTGAATTACTACCTGTTCATCTTCCTCATCCTGCGCAGCTATTGGATCTATTTCTTCCTTTATGGGTTCTATTTCTTCCTGTATTTCTCTCTTTACTTTATTCTTAAAGTTACAGGGATAACTAATGGGATTTCTATAGGATTCAATAATTACTTCTTTATTGGTATCCTGTTCTAACTTCTCCCATCCTACGTGCTCTAGAAATTGGGCACTAGCACTACATAACACCTTAGATGTGCCTTTCTCCCAAAATCTATATGCCCTATGGTTTGCCTGGTAACCAACGAAGAAAAATCGTTTAGCTCTGTGTTGCCCTTTATGCCTGAGTTGTTTAGGGATATGCACCCATGCTGGTGCACCAAATGTGTGCAGGTAACTTAGGTCAGGTTTCCTGCCATGCCACTTGGTGAATGGTATTTCACCTGTCGTTGTGTTAACAATGTTGTTCAATATGTTATTAGCACACATTGTAGCCTCCCCCACAAAGAATCAGGTAATCCAGAATCAGTTAACATTGTTCTAACCATTGCCTGTAGTGTTTGGCCTCTTCTCTCTATGAATGCGTTGTGTTCTGGCCTGTATGGTGCAGACTTTTTGTGCTCTATTCCAGCTACCTTTAGTCTGTTCTGGAATTTGTTGTTAACAAATTCCGTACCATTATCTGTCACCAGGGTTATCAGTTGCCGTTTAGTCTTTCTTTCTGCAAATTTAAGCCAGTTGAAAAAATGTTTATATGTTTCAGTTTTGCTCTTCATTAAGTAGCAAAACCCATATCTAGAATGGTGGTCCATAATGCTCAGTATATATCGAGCACCCCCATACTGGGTTTCTTTGGACCTATGATGTCTGCAAATATCACTTCTAAAGGTTATTTGGTTTTGAAACCATTTAGCCTATTTGCAGGCAATATTTTGCTCTTATCTTCACAGCAAACATTACAACGCAAATATTTATCACAAGGTTTTAACCTTATTCCATCAGATAACTCTACTGTACGTTTTAGCATTTTAAAATTTACATGCCCCAAACGCCTATGCAATAAATGGATACATTCATTATGAGGCTTTATATTGTTAAATACAGTCTGTGCCTCCCCTTTCTTACTATCATCTAAGGCGTATAACGTTCCATTTAAAGCTGCAGTTACCCTTTTTTTATCCTTCTCAATTATGCAATTATTATTTTTAAATGTAATTACATAACCTAGTTTGACTAATACCCTTACAGAAAGCAAGTTGAACTTTAGTTGCGGTACATACAACATTTTTATATCCTGATTTATGCACGGACAATGTGCGGTACCTTCTCCTTTCGCTTTCAGGTTCCAGCCATTAGCAAGTGATATATGTTGAGAGCTTGTAGACATTTTTACAAATTTTGTCTTATCTCTCGTGATGCAGTGGGATGCACCACTGTCCACCACCCATAAATCATTCTTCACATCACAGTTGCTAAACATGGTTAGTTCAAAGGCTTTCTTGGGCTTTTTTACATTCTGGCTTTTTCCCTTTTGCAAAAACTTGCCAAATGTCCTCTTCCTCCACAATTAAAACACTTTTTAATTGTGTATGCCGTCGAAGATAAATTCTCTTCTTCCGGGTGCTTTCCTTTACTAAGCTGGTTTCTTTCAAGCTTTGAAGATAATTTCTCTTCTTTCTTAGATTTATCTTCTCTCAGCTGGTCATGTTCACACCTTCTTCTGGCTTCTTCTAGTAGCCTGCCTGTAATCTCGGTTAATGAGAGGCTATCCTTAGGCAATACTTCCAACGAAGTCACATAGTCATCATAGCTTTGATCTAATGAAGATAATATAATGTATACTTGTTGCAGCTCATTAAAGATAAGCTCTTTTTCTTGTAATTCTTGAAAAATGCTCTTCATACAGTTTAAATGAGCTAACATATCTCCATTCCTTTGAAGATGTGTTCGAAACAGCTTCCGTGTAAGATTTATATGCGCTCCCACACTGTCCCGAACATATATCTTCCTAAGGTTCTCCCAGCAGTTTGCAGCATTTTCTTCTCCACGAATATGGACAAGCTGCTGGTCACATAGAGTCAGTCCTATGATGCATAAAGCCTGCTCATTCTTCCGTTTATAGTCTTGTAACTTTTTGTTATCCTCTTCATCATCAGGATCCCATCTACTCACATCTGGTGGGTTTGTTATTATGTCCCACAAACCTTCTTTACGTAGAAGTAAACTACATTTCATTGACCATGAAACATAGTTTGTTCCATCCAGCCTGGATATCAGGAACATATGTGGTAGATTTACTTGTGCCATTACTCTTCAGATATATGACTATTTTAAACTAATAAAAAACAGTTTGTTTTTACAATAATGTGCAACTCACACCAACTCTCACTGCTATATGCTGGTTAGTTAGACTGTGCAGCTGGGCCCATAACCATTGTTAGTGTTTGGGGATAAACCCCTAGCAGAGTATGCAGCAGCAGTCAAGCCAGGCAGCCAAATGAGAGAGGAAGGGTTTTAGAGTATACACACACTGAACACAAACACTGTTTGTAGTTTAAATAGTTTTTAATCCAGTTAGAGTTTAAGCATTGTCAATCAGTCCGTATGTCATTCACAATATATCCATTCAGTAAGACTCACTAACTCAGTCCAGGTAATTGTCCTTACTATATCTTTATCAGCCGATAAAGATATCTTCTCCTCCTCCGATGCCTTTCTCCAGAGGATAACGCTGGATATTCAGTAGAATGATCAAACAGTAGACAGTCGCAGTAAAACAGTAATAAACAGTTGTATCCAGCAGCAAACGGCAAACAGTAAAACAGTAGGCAATAGGCAGTAAGCAGCAGGCTTTCTCCTGCTTCCTCTTATTGCAGTTTCTAACCGCACCCTTAATTGGCTAATTACATGCAGTGTGGTGCTTAAAGTTACAAACACTTAAACTATGATACCTTAGTTTATATATTTATCCAACCAAACCTTGTTGGGTATCAATGTTATACCTAACAACCTCCAATGTGGGTTTTCCGATTTCTTTTAAGATTCTATCGCTGTCACGTTCGGAAGGAGAGTGGAAAAAAAAAAAAGCTTTTCCTTTAATTTACATTCGCCGCTTGACACATTCTGGAAACTATGTTTCTTAGCAAGTTTCAAATTCCAGGATACTTTCACTGTTACTTGTCCCGGTCAGCAAAGATCACTTTCAATTCTTCACAGCTCTTCCTGCACTTTCTTTTCCCGGCTGAGCTCTTCTATGTGGTGGCCATTGCTGACCGCCGCTCAGCTGCCTTTGGAAAAGGGGGTTTTGCTGGCTAGGGAAGAGAGGTGCGATATCTCTCGACCCTGCCAGACCCTTCCCCTATCTTCGCCACCTTCTACGGAGGTGGCTTAGCCCCGAAGCCAAATGGCTCGGGGCACTCGGGCAGAGAACACTGGCAGGAACCGCACACAGTCGCGGATTCCTGCCTGCTCCGAAGGCTTCAGACCGGAAATCCCACTTCTGACTGGAGATTTTACAGTATCCTTCCCCCGCCACACTTACAGAAACAGTAAT
Source organism: Notechis scutatus (assembly GCF_049901735.1). Lineage (NCBI taxonomy): Eukaryota > Metazoa > Chordata > Lepidosauria > Squamata > Elapidae > Notechis > Notechis scutatus. The sequence goes on along the minus strand of NW_028263113.1, from coordinate 194,567 downwards.
AAAAAAAATTGAATCCCACCACTGATCCCCACTGATCCCATAGTCCGTTAAGTATAATATAGTTATATACAAATGAGACGGAAGAAAATACTCAAATAAGAAGCAGAGGTCATTTCCCTTGTTTTCACAAGTTAGGTAGGGTCATTTGATATAAGAAAACTCCTGCTTGTAATTGATTTCCCTTAATTATATATTTATTCAATTGTTAGAATGTGCACATATTTTTTTCAGTTTTCTCTCCCACTTTTTCTGGTGGAGCTCAAAACATACAGTGCATTTTACTTAGAACAAGAAATATGGAAAGAAGGTGTGACAAAAGTTGACTGGTACAATGAGTTTCAGTGGCTAAGGCTGTTCCAGTCCAAGACTAAACCACTACACTTACTATGTCTCATTGAGTCTACTTAATGGAGTTTGTAGAGTCCTTGATACCTACAAGAGAGCTGTACATTCTGTGAAATGATCTAATATGTCCACTTTGTTCATATGATTGTAAAGCTGTTAATCATTCTCCTGTCACATGAGATTTCCTGTTCTTTCTCTTCACTATAAACAAAACTTAATACACAGCTTAAAATTAGCCTGTTTTTTAATTTTATTTTAAGCTAAAGACATAGCTACTTATCAATCAGTTTGACAAATGTCAGGCACAGAAGGCTCCCTCCCTACTATTGTTTAGAATAACCATGAAGACCTGGTCTTCACTTAGGGCTTGGGAGACAGATTGAGACTAGTACTGATGACGTTATCTAGTTTGGGTAATGAAATGTCTGCAAAAAAACAACCAAGCTCAGAGAATATCAAGGGCATTCATTTCAGCCCTGAGTCTACAAATATTATTGAGAATGAAACCCTTAGCTTCATTCTATTTAGTTTGTTACTCTTGCTATCTTTACCTTTACCTTTTATGTTGTATTGAATTTACTGCAATTTTTTAATTTGACTACTGAAATATGCCTAGAGTAGTCAAGAGTTGGGCAGCATAGAAATGTAATACTTTATTAGAATACATAAACACACACACACACACACACACACACATATGTGTGTGTGTGTGTTTTCTTAAGTTTTCACGGGTACTTACATGTGTGCTATTCAGCTTTATTCGGGTATTTTCCCACGTCATTATAGTTGTGCTTTTAAAGTTGTAGCAACGTTTCGGCAGAATCTCACCTGCCATCATCAGGCTTCTGTATTGTGTTCGTCTGTGAGTCAGGCTTTCACAGCTGTTTCTGTTTTAAACTTGTTGCTAGCCTCGTGCTGTGTTAGAATGGTTTTTTCTTCATCCTGATTGGTTGGGAATCTTGGTCTGTGTTTATTGGTCTTAGAGTTTGCTGTGTTCTTCTTGATTGGTGTTTCTAATATCTTCTGCCTGTTTTGTAGATTTTTTTTTGTCTTGATTGGCTGGCAACATTGTGTTTCGTGTATTGGGGGCTTGTAGTGCGGCTTGGCTTCAGGTGAATGGCCGGCTATAGTTTATTAGGAAGCTAGGTTTCATCTAGGTGGCTGGTTGGGGTGTGTTTGGGCTGGAGGTATCGGGGGGAGGGTCTGTTTGTGCCCAGGTGTTTGCTTGGCTTGTGGTGTGGAGATTTTTTTGTTTGTGAGTGCAGGCTTCCAGATAATTGATAGTCTGGTGGAGTTATCTCTTCTATTCATGTTTTCAGGTCTTTTTTCAATCTCTATGGCTTCTCTGATAATTCTGTAGCTGGGGTTTTCTAGAGTGGCTAGGGTTTTGGTGCCATTGAAGTTGATGCTATGACCTGTGGCTTTCATGTGTTGGACTAGTGAGGAAGTGTGTTCCAGCTTTTTTACTACATTATAACCAGCCACATGAGCAAAGAGATCCAACAGATGATCATCCCAAGAGAAAAATCTTCCAGGTGCCCCAAACTATACGGCCTCCCAAAAATACACAAAGAAGGTATACCTCTCAGGCCCATAGTCAGCTCCAGAGGAGCACCACTACAAAACCTAGCTAAACACTTAGCAAAGCAGCTACAGCCCCATGCTGAAGCAGTAGCTTCACATGTACAAAACTCATACCACTTCTTGGAAATGATCAAAGATCTACACGTGGAACAAGAAGATCTGCTTGTAAGTTTTGACGTGGTTTCACTATTTACTCAAGTCCTGATAAAAGAAACTCTTGAAATCATAAAAAATAAATACCAACCAGCTAAACACCTCATGGAACTAGCAGAACACTGCTTAACCAACACATATTTCATATACAAAGGACAAAGATACAAGCAAATTGAAGGAGCCCCTATGGGATCACCACTGTCACCCGTCATTGCAAACCTGTTCATGGAAGAATTCAAATCCAGAGCCCTAGCTAATTCCACCCACAAACCCAAACTATGGTTAAGATACATCAATGACACATTCATGATTTGGCCCCATGGAAAAGAAAACCTAAACAATTTCCTAACACACCTAAACAGCACACACCCCAAAATCACGTTCACCATGGAAATGGAAACAAACAAACAACTACCATTCCTAGATGTACTAATCTACAAAAAACAGATGGCACACTAGGACACACCATATACCAGAAGAAAACACACACCAACCGCTACCTGAACGCCCAATTCCATCACCACCCAGCACAGATAAAGTACGTGGCCAAAACACTAATCATCAGAACCAAATGCCTGGCAGACAAGACACACATAAAGACTGAACTATGCACCCTGACTTAAGTACTGACAGCTAACAGCTTCCACAAAAGCAAAATCACCGACTTGATCCACAAAAACACACTGAGACATAATGGAGACCTAGAAGATGAACAGACCTATGGAACAGCTGTCCTGCCCTACATAAGAGATACTACAGACAAAATCAGTAAGATACTACACAGGCATCACATCAAGACTGCCTTCAAAACAGACAGAAAAATAGCAGTCATCCTAAGAAACCCAAAGATAAGATTGACCTGGAAAACCAAGGCATATATGAAGTCCCTTGTGCATCATGCCCTGCCACATACATCGGACAGACCAATAGAAGAATAAGCACCTGTCTGGATGAACACAAAAATGCAGTAAAAAAAGCTGGAACACACTTCCTCACTAGTCCAACACATGAAAGCAACAGGTCATAGCATTGACTTCAATGGCACCAAGTAGCTATTTTTCCTCCCTGGTACCATGTGACTCCATAGTGTTGCAAGGTCTCAGGTGTGAAGGGGGAACAGGTATGTTAAATTTGGTGTTATCTCTCTCGCTCACTCATACTGGTCACTGGAAGTTCATCATGGCACCTCATAGCAATGAATTCTCTGAGGATCTGAAAAAATGAATTGTTGCTATACATAAAGATGGCCTAGGCTATAAGAAGATTGCCAATATACCATACAGTGGTTTAACAGGACCGGTTCCACTCAGAAAGGCCTTGTCATGGTTGACCAAAGAAGTTGAGTCCCCATGCTCAGTGTCATATCCAGAGGTTGGCTTTGGGAAATAGATGTCTGAGTGCTGCCAGGATTGCTGCAGAGGTTGAAGGCAGTAGGGAGAGATCAGCCTGTCAGTGCTCAGACCATATGCCGCATGCTGTCCTGTGGTCCACTGAGACCAAGGCAAACTTATTTAGTTCAGATGGTGTCAAGGGTGTGTGGCGGCAACCAGGTGAGGAGTACAAAGACTCCTGCCTACAGTCAAGCATGGTGATAGGAATGTCATGATCTGGGGATGTATGTGTGCTGCCAGCACCAGGGAACTCCAGTTCATTGAGGGAACCATGAATGCCAACATGTACTGTGACATACTGAAGCAGAGCATGATCCCCTCCCTTCAGAGACTCGGCTGCAGTTGACGACCCCAAACATACCTCCAAAATGACCACTGCCTTGCTAAAGAAGCTGAGGGTAAAGGTGATGGACTAGCCAAGCATATCTCCAGAACTAAACCCCATTGAGTCTCTGTGGGGCATCCTGAAAAAGAAGGTAGAGATGTGCAAGGTCTTTAACATCCACCAGATCTTTGACATCATCACAGAGGAGGACTAGAAGACTCCAGTAGCAACCTGTGAAGCTCTGGTGAACTCTATGCCCAAGAGGGTTAAGGCAGTGCTGGAAAATAATATTGGCCCCACAAAATATTGACACTTTGGGCCCAATTTGGACATTATCACTTAGGGGTGTACTCATTTTGTTGCCAGGGGATTAGACATTAACGGTTGTGATTTATAATTTTGAGACCACATTTTTTGCCATTTTTCTAAATCACTCCCATATCCAAATTTCCCCCCCCAAGCAATCATCATTTCTTTGACTTGTTCCTCCTCCAATTTCAATTCTAATAATGTCTAAGTTTTAATTACCTTTTCATCAGTACCCATCAAAATTTTATCTAAATCAGTCTTGTCATAAATACCTTCTGCCTTAGAGTCTTTATCAAGCCTAGATTGTATTTGCAAATATGAAAACCAATTCATTTTACACCTTGTTCTGCCAATGCTTGCACAGATTTAAGTTCACCCTTTTCATTCAATATCTTCCCATATCTAACTGTTTGTTCCTTTTTATATACTGTATTATTAGATAAGAAAAAGCTTCAATAGTTGATATCCATGTTGGAATTTTTAAGTAATATTGTCTTTTTATCTTCTCCCAGTTCAAAAACAATGCCTCATGAATATAATGTCTTCTAAAATACACCTGTGTTTTAGTTCCCTTATACCAGAGAAAGGTATGCCATCCCAGCAACAAGTCACAGCCTTCTAAAGTCAATAATCTACTGTTCCTTAGTGTTATCCATTCCTTTACCCACATCAAACTTGTTGTCTGGTAATATAGCTCACAATTGGGCAAGGCAAACCCTCCTCTTATTCTTGCATCTTGTAACAGTTTTAATTTTATTCTTGCTTTTTTACCCTGCCAAATAAATTTCAACACAATTCTATTTAAATCTTCAAAAAACTCTTTTCCTAATCAAATAGGAATTGTCTGGAATAAATATAAAATTCTAGGCAATATATTCATCTTAATTGTGGATATTCTCCCAATCAATGATAGTTGCAATTTTTCCCATTTCATCAAATCTGTCACAATCTGCTGTTTGAGTTTAACATATTTATCTTCCTTCAGCGTATTACATCTTGGTGTAATATGAATCCCTAAATATTTAACCTTGTTTGTGACCTGTATTTTTAAAATTTCTTCCAACTCTTCCTTTTGTCTTGCTAACTTATTCTTTGTTAATATCTTTGTTTTGTCTTTGTTTATTCTCAAACCTGCTACTTTTCCATATTCTTCTATTTTTTCTATTAATTTGGGTGCTGTTTCCAATGGGTCTTCTAATATAAATACTAGGTCATTTGCAAAAGCTTGCAACTTATATTCCTCCTTTTTAATTTTCATTCCTTTTATTTCTTTTGCTTCTCTGATATTCCTATTCAAGACTTCCAATGTTAATACAAACAGCAGAGGTGACAATGGACAGCCTTGCCTTGTCCCTTTTCTTATATCTATGGATTCTGTTAATTCTCCATTCACCATCACCTTTGCAGTTTGTTCATGGTATATTGTTTCAATGGCTTGGATAATTTTTTTACCAAAGCCCATTTGTATCAATTGCAGTAACATAAATCACCAACTCACATTGTCAAAGGCTTTTTGAGCATCTAGAAACATCAAGGCCATTTGCTTCTCAGGGTGTGCTTCATAATATTCCAGAGTACCCAAAATGATTCTCACATTGTCTTTATATTTGTCTCTTTGGCAGAAATCCATTTTGATCAGTATAAATAAAATTATTTAAGTATCTTTTTAGTCTTTCTGCCAAAATTGAAGCAAAGATTTTATAGTCTGAGTTTAATAAATATATAGGTCTATAATTTTTAACTTGCTGTAGATCTGTACCTTCCTTCAGTATAAGTGTAATGTATGCTTCTGACCATGTTTTTGGTATTCTTTTCTTTAACATAACTTCATTCATTCACTTCTAAAAGATGAAAATTCAATAAAATTCATGTTGCCAACTTCAAAAGCCGATACAAAAATCTATGCTACCAGATAAAAACTAAATGCACTAATTATCACATTAAACAAGAGGAAAACCTTCTATGCACAAATTCCACCTGTGCTTTCTACAATTTTGTAAACAGCAAACTAAAAGACTCAAGGTCCATCCCACCCCTGAAAGGACCTAATGATGATAACGATGACCTAACGAGACTGCAACGATGACACCATCAAAGCAAACCTCTTTAACACATTATTTGGCTCAGTAAACAGCAATGGATCAAGCCCAGTATTTCCTAGTCGAACCACAGACAACTACAATGATCTAATACTTATTGATTTTACAGAAGACATTGTTGAAAAAGCACTGTGCAATCTAAAACCATCCCTATCTATTGTACCAGATGGAATATGTGCCTACTTCTTAAAAAAGCTATCCGCTGCCATCGCCAAACCTCTAAGCATAATCTTTGAAAAATCTTTCAGGACCAGCTCCTTGCCAAAACAATGGTCACAAGCCACGATCATCCCCATCTTCAAAAAGGGAGACCCCGGGAGATCCGGTTTGAGCTTCTTCGGTGACAAACCAAAATCTGTGACTGTGCACAGTTTTGATCTGTGCTTGCTGCTGGAGCGCCCTAAGCTGGCTGGTTTCAGGGCTGAGCCACCCCATAGAGGTGATGAAGAGGGAAGAGACTGCCAACAGGGTCGAGGAGAGCCACATCTCTCCTCCCCAGTTGGCCATTACTCCCTTTCTCAAAGGCAGTTGCAGCAGTGGTTAGAAATGGCCACCTCAAAGAAGAACTCAACCGGAAAAGAATGTGCAGGAGGAAGATAAGAAGAGAAAGTTTTGGCTGATCAGGTCGAACTGGAAAAACAACAATACAAGGTACCCTGGAATTTGATTTATATAGAACAACATTGTTCCCAAAGAAGACTTTGAAGTGGCAAATGAGACAAGGAAGGGAAAGGATTTGGGTTTTTTTCTTTTCTTTCCTATATTGACAACTAAGAGATTTAAGCAAGAAACCAGCAAAAACCCACTTTGACATTAACAGGTATTTTAGCTGAAAATAAAATGTCAAAGGAATAATAAAGATTTCTGGATTCTCAAAAACTTTTAAAAGAAGGAAAAAAACAAAAGGGTGGGATCTGGAAAAATGGAGAAGACCACCAGGAAGTGAAAGGAATTAACAGTGAAACTTTAACAAGATTCCTTAAAGATACATTTTAACTGAAACTTTGTAACAAAATAAGAGAACCCCCAGGAAGAGAAAGTGGAAAAAAAGAAGCAAGAAGAAACAGCTTTGGATTATTTGGATTACTTGGTGATTTTTGGATTTTTGGCTATTGGATCTGAAGGACTAAAATCAATCGGCTGGTTGTTTAAAAGTTTTTAGAATGATATCACTCTTGGAAGAATTGAGAATGGAACTTAAAAAACAGAAAGAAGATGCACAAGAAGGAAGAGGTTCTTTTGGCTTCGTATTTCAATTTTTAGAAATGGAGATCCTGAACTATGAGAAACAACAAGAAATGCCTGTAGAGCAAGAAGGGTAGGGCAAAGAAGAAGCCATTTTCAATGACCAAGTATTTCTATATGGGGAAAAGAAAGGGAAGGGGGAAAGAGAGTGAAAATTTTAAGATCTGAAAAAACAACCCCCCAAAAAGAATAGTTTGTAAAGTAATTATAACATTAGAAAGAAACAGAAGAGAGGATTACAGAAGAGAGAATCAGAATTAGAGAGAGAAGGGGACAAAAAGGGAAGGGAGAAGAGGGAAAGGAAAAGAAATTATAAAGGACAGAATCAGGACATAGAGAAACAGGAAAAACATAGAAGACACAGAAATAATGGGTGAAAACTTAATTGAAAGGGGGATTCTGCAAAGGTACATAAGATAGTATTGTTATATTAGAAATAGAAATGAACTTTGAAAATATGAAACAAGAGTGATTAAAATGATAGCTAAAATACTCATTGTAATGTAATGGAATGTTTAATAAATAAATGAAATAAAGAGAATGAGAGAATGAAATTAGGAAAGGAGGGGAACATTTTAATTATTATAAATGTGTTATAAAAATTTAAGTGAAGAGGAAGATGAAAGAAACATGAAAAAATTATGGAAATATTATAAGTGTTTCTAGAAGTATGATATCCTATTGAAAAAGAATGTTAAAGATGTCAAAGATTACAACTAACATTAATGATAGAGCTGAATTGGAATAGAATAAGTATTTTATTTATTATTGTTATATATACATATTCTCTTTAAGAACTTAGTGCATATTTTAAGAATGTACCAAGCAGAATTCGACTGGAAGTTATGTGTTATATTGAATGTTATAATTGTAAAGGCATAAATTGAAGTTTAAATAAGAGTTGAATGGATAAAAATTAAAAGATACAAAGGTGTCATACTCCAATTAGTAACTACAGGGGAAACTTTTGTTTAATGAGAAAAGAAAATATGAAATTGAAACAGGACAGACAAAAGTATAAATATGATGACTAGATAGGTACTGAATATATATATATATATATATATGTGTGTGTATACACACACACACACACACACACACACACACACACACACACACACACACATATATATATATATATATATATATATATATATATATATATATATATATATATATATATATATATATAAAATCTTTGGTTATTCGGGTTTTCTCCCATGTAAGATTGGAAGTATCTAGGCAACGTTTCGATGAAGTCTCATTCATCATCTTCAGGCTTGTGTCTTCGGCTCTGTGCTTCTCAGAGTGATGTGAGCTTGCAGCTGCTTCTTCCTTTTAACTGCTAGTGGCGGGGTGACTTGATTGGGTGGGGGCTTGGTTGTGTTCTGATTGGGTGGGGTGTGTTCTCATTGGTTGGGGGTTTGGCTGTGTTCTGATTGGTTGGGGGTTGGCCGTGTTCTGATTGGCTGGAGGTGTGTTCTGTTCAGGTGGGGGCTTGGTTGTGCTCAGGTTAGTCTTAGTTGCTGGGGGATTTGAACTGGTGAGCTGTGATCCTGCTGTTTGCCTTTGAGTTCGTGGTCATGCCGCATCTTCATGGTGGGTGTCAGTTCACTTCATGTATGGCTCGGAGCGGTTTGAAGTGGTTAGTGATGCAGCTGCAGTGCGGCTTCTGGTCTGTGGTCATGTCTCTTCTTCTGTGTGGGTGTGAGTCTGCTTTCTACATGGAAGTGTGGTGGTGGCATCTTGTGTGGCCCTCGTGGATGTGGGTCTGGTGTCATTCTTCATGTTAGGTACTCGTCTGTTCATGAGGGCGGGTTTCCAAATGGCTGGTAGGCAGGAGGTGTCATCTCATTTATTCATGCTGTGTGGGTGTTTTTCTATCTCTATGGCTTCTCTGATTATTCTGTTGTTGAAGTGTTCAGTTTTGGCGATAGTTCTGGTATTTTTTAAGTCAATCTCATGTCCTGTGGCTTTGAGGTGTTGGACCAGGGAAGAGGTAGATTCTTCTTTTTTGATTGAGTTCTTATGTTCTTCAATGCGTACACTTATTCTTCTGTTAGTTTGTCCAATGTATGTGGTGGGGCAGGCAGTGCAAGGGATTTCGTATACTCCTTGGTTTTCTAAGTCGATTTTGTCTTTAGGGTTTCTTAGGATGGTGGATATTTTTCTGTTTGTGCAGAATGCTGTTTTAATGTTGTGTTTTTGGAGGATCCTGCTGATTTTGTCTGTAGTGTCTTTTATATATGGGAGGAGGGCTTTGCCGTTCTCATGTTCTCTGTCTTGGATTTTGGTTGGGGTTTCTTTTTGGATTAGGTGGGTAATCTTCTTTCTTTGGAATCCATTGGCTGTTAGTACGTTGGTGAGAGTGTGTATTTCGGTTTTTAGGTGTTGTTCGTCGGCTAAGCATTTTGTTCTGGAGATGAGTGTCTCGGCTACGGAATTGATCTGTGCTGGGTGGTGGTGTGAGAGTGCGTGTAGATAGCGGTTTGTATGTGTTTTCTTCTGGTAGATGGTGTGTCCTGGGAGCCATTGGATTTTTTGTATACCAAGACATCTAGGAAGGGAAGTTGATTGTTAGCTTCTGTTTCCATGGTGAATTGTATTTTGGGGTGTAGGCTGTTGAGGTGTGTGAGGAAGTTGTTCAGTTTTTCTTTCCCATGTGGCCAGATTATGAAGGTGTCATCTACGTATCTGAGCCAAAGTTTGGGTTTGTGATCATATTTTTCTAGAGCTTGTGTTTCAAAGTGTTCCATGTAGAGGTTTGCGATGACAGGTGAGAGGGGTGATCCCATGGGTGCTCCTTCTATTTGTTTGTATTTTTGTCCGTTGTAGGTGAAGTATGTATTGGATAGGCAGTGGTTGGTCAGATCTAGGATGTGCTTGGGGGGGTTGTATTTGTTTTGGATGGCTGTCAAGGCTTCTTTTATTGGCACTTGGGTGAAGAGGGATATGACATCGAAGCTCACTAGTAGGTCACTGGGTTGTAAGTTTTGTTTCTTTATGATCTCAATGAACTGGAATGAGTTTCTTACGTGTGAGTTGATGGATTCTGCATAGGGCTATAGTTGTTTGGCGAGAAATTTGGCTAGGTTTTGTAGAGGTGAGCCTATGGAGCTGACTATTGGTCTAAGTGTATCCTTTGTGTATCCTTTGTGTATCTTGGGGAGACCATAAAGCTTCAACTAATGGAGTTGAAACCAGCCTGACCAAAACCAACCCTGATGATGCTAATAGAATCAGACTCGAACCGTCCTGCAACAGAGATATCAGCGGCAATCTTAGAGCTTCAAGATCACACACTGTACCGCTGAGACTTCAGCTCCACCCCTCTCTGACCATCCACAACTTCTGATGGCAAGCAGTTCCATTGGTTGATTCTCCTCACTATTAGGAACTTCTCTTTAGTTCTAGGTTGTTCTCTCCTTGGTTAGTTTTCAACCATTTCTTGTCTTTTGGTGCTTTGAAAATAGTTTGACCCCCTCATCTTTGCATAAGCCCTTCAAATATTGGAACAGTGCTATCAAGCCACCCCTAGTTTTTCTTTGTATTAGACTAGACACACCCAATTCCTGTAACCATTCACCATATGTTTTAGTCTCCAGCACCCTAGTCATTCTTGTTACTCCTCTGCACTCTTAACAGAGTCTCAGCATATTTTTATATCATGTTGATCAGAACTCTATGCAGCATTCCACTTAAAATATGCACACAGTTATTTGTATCCACATGGAACCCAGAGAAACTCCCTCTGATAATTACCCCTAGTAGTTTCATATAGATCATCAGAGATAGCACTAAAAGAATCCACTAAATCTACTGTCTCAAACCTGACAATCTAATACTTGCATCACCATGAGTATCCCACACTCTTAAGTCCAACCTCCCTAAGTCCAGGAGAAGCAACTAGGTTTAAGAAATAAATGATAAGGAGCTTAGTAGGACCTCTTCCAATGTACAAAGTTTATTAAAGGAATCTGTTTCATGAAGTGCATCTTACTTTAACAGATACATGTAGTGGCTAGACTGATTTATTTTTATTTAGTCATTTAAATAATGTTTATGGTTGCTCATCTAAACAATAGAGTACAATAATAGCAAGATGTAATGTAGGAATTTTAGTGCTGTGAAGTTCAACTTAAATTCTTCATTACAGAATCAGACTACAATGGAACCATATGGGGGAAAAGACAGAGGGGGGTACATTAGTATCAAAGGATAAAATGGGCCTAGAAAACATGGAGACCTCAATGTGTGAAACTATTTGGGCAAGCAATGACGATATTGTGTTAACCACAATGGCATATTGAGACATTCTTAGAACATATATTCTAAGATAGAAAACTTCCAAGAATATATACATATTCAATATATACATGACAAAAATTCAACAACATACAAGTATAAATGATTAAAAATGGAAAGTTAAAACAAAATATACTAAAATAAGAAATAAACAATTCTGTTTGCATTATTTGTAATTCCTCTTAATGAGTTGCTCCCAGGTGTTTAATTCTGGATTAATAATTACTACATAACATATACATTATACAGCCTGTTAAACCATCGCTGGAAGCCAAAATGGAGAAAACCTCCACAGACACCATATATTTGCTTTTGGTGCTCAGGTAAAAGGAAACTCACAAAGCAAAACAGTCCTATACAGAGCAGTATTATCAGAAAAGTTTGAATTTCAAATAACTTGAAAGAGTGGCTTAATGTAGAATTGAAATATAAGTTTGTTTCACATTGCTAAACTTGGAAACTAAAATGAACAACACTAGCTGTTTGCATTAAGCAGCTAATTAATCTTGCGTTAATTGTGGATTTCCAGAAATGTTACTAACATTTATTTAAATAAAATCATAACATGTGAAAATACTATTCTACAAATTACTTCATACTCTAACTATATAGTAAAACAGAGATCAGTTGATAAACCTAATACATTTAATGTTTAATATTTAGTATTAAGTTTAATATGAATATTTAATATTTCACTAAGAAAAGTGAGCAGAAATTTCCTATTCTACTGAATAAGAACTAATTATTTTAAAGGAGAAGAACAGAAATGAAAGAAAACAAATGAAACATTTATTTCATTTATTAAGAGTTTCGTTTAATAAGTTGTTCCCTGTTGTTTAGCTCTGGCTTAAAAATAATTATGTAACATTTGGGGAAATATATGCAGCCCAGCAATCCAGCACTGGAAGCCAAAATAGAGAAAACCTCCACAGCCACCATGTATTTGCCTTTGGTGCTCAGGTAGGATGGAACAAAAGAGAGCCACACACTGCAGAAGATCAGCATGCTAAATGTGAGACATTTGGCTTCATTGAAACTACTGGGAAGCTTCCTGGAGAAAAAAGCTACTGTGAAACTGGCAGCTGCCAGAGAGCCCATGTAGCCAAGAACACAGTAGAACATGGTAGCTGAACCTTCATTGCACTGCATTATCATTTCCTCAATTTCTGAATGGTTATCAACATCAGTGAAAGGGGGATATGTGAAGAGCCACACCATACAGATGCCTGCTTGAATCAGAGAACAAGTAAGAACAATGCAGGTGGTCAGACCTCTGCCAACCCATTTCCTCATTCTGGATCCTGGCTTGGTGGCCATGAAAGCCAGAATCACAGTGATGGTTTTGCCAACACAGAAGACACAGCCACTGAGAAGATGATGCCAAAGCTAATTTGTCGGAAGAGACATATTATATGACTTGGTGCAACAAGGAACTGCAGTGAGCAAAGGAAGCAGAGGAAGAGGGAGATGAGCAAAATGTAGGTGAGGTTTCGGTTATTAGCCTTGACAATGGGAGTATGGTGATACTTCAAAAACGTTGACAACACCAATATTGTGCAAAAAGAAAAAAAGAGAGCCAGAATAACTAGACTTCTTCCCATTGGTTCCGCATAGGATAAGAAAGACATTCTCTTTGGAAGACATGAATCTTGGTCTTTGCTTGGATATTGGTCTGCTGGACATTCAGAACAGTCATCCATATCTGTAAGAGTTTTTTAAAAAATCTTTTTATTCCTGTATTATAATTTCATTATTCCTTCTATTGTATATGATTTTCCCCTGTCTTTCTTCTTCATCCATGGCTTCATTCATGGCACCAATATTTTCAGCTTGTCTTTGTACTCTATTGTTGCTATATTTCAATATTTTGTATAATGGTTATTAAATGAAAATCAAGAAAGTAGTAATGGGGAGGGAATCTAAATTCAATTTTAATTATTTGGGATAAAATTTAATTAATAGTACAGTTTTAATCCCCAAACTCTTTTAATATGACTTCATGATTAGGTGACCAAAGATCAGTATCTACTGTATTTTTCCTATATGGTTTCTATTCAAATATTAATAAAAAATTTAATAGAAACAATGTAGGTAAAGTTCTAAACTGTGCCTTCCATGCGTGTAGAAGAATTTTATTAGACAGACTGAGCAAATACTTAATATTAATCCCCAAGTCTACATGGAAATGAAAATATTATTGATGTTGGGAAGATAAGATTCCAAAATGGCTGATCAATTGGAGATAATATATCTGTATTACACCATTTCAGGCAGACATATGTGAAAAAAAAATCTTGACTTTTCTAGATTTTATTTTTGCTTTTGAATCATAATTTTTGGAGGAAACATCTCTAATAATCATCAGTTGAGAGGCACAAATGAACCTTATCATTGGCAATTCTACACAGGGCTCTCATTGAAAAGCATCTAGAAACTCCAATTGGTTCAAAATGCAACAACCTACATGGTTTTGGGCAGGCCCAGTTGTACATATGTGTCTCCTCTCCTGCAGGAGCTTCATTGGCTGTCAATTTGCTTCTGGGTACAATTTAAGGTACTTGTTACTACTTTTGAAGCCTTTCATGGCTTGGGATCAGGTTATCTAAAGCACTGTCTCTCCCTGATTACATCCATCCAATCAAGCACAGCAGGGAGGCAGAAAATATTGTATCTCTTCTCTCCTAAAGAGGTAATCTAGTGGTATCCAGAAGAAGGACCTTCTCCATGGTGACTCACTGACTTTGGAACATCATTCCCTAGGTGTCACTTCGAAACTCTTTCACAAGGTCCTGAAGATCTGGTTTTGCCAATAGACTTGGGGAATCCAGAGTGGGATGGAGTTTATCAAGTAGTTTGGTTGATTACTGCCACCAAGGAGGTGATAGAGTTGTTGTTTTTATTATTGTATATCAGGTTTTTATTTTTTGGTAAACCATCCAAAATCACTGAGTGTGTGGCCATATAAATTTTCCAAATAAAATAAATAGGTTTTTTGTGGGTTTTTTTTGCTGAAGGAAACATGAGATATTGGCATGTCATTAAACTACAGAAAGTTTCTCAAGTTTTGTAAAAGGTAATTGATGTACTCTGTTTTATCAGTTGACATAGTGCAAAAGGTGAGATGCCCAATTCAGGTAATACAATCCAAGGAAATTAAACTTCCCTTAATAACTCTTTCTCTATTCTTTTTTAAGAGAAAGTTGATGGGGACATTCTGCTAATAATTACAGGTAGTACTTGACTTACAACCATTTTTAGCGACCACTCAAAGTTACAGCAGCCCTGAAAAAGTGACATGTGGACATTTTTTATGCATAATTCAGATGCTTCGCAACTGCTTCATATTTATGACTCTTCCAATTTTTCAGGGTCATATGAACATCTTTTGCAACTGTCTAACAAAGTCAATTTGCAAGCCAGATTCACTTACTAACTGAACAATGCAGTATTCACCTAATAACTGTGGCAAGAAAGATCATAATATAGGGTAAAACTCACTTAACAACTATCCAATAACTACCCATAAAAGAATATAACCCAATTTCCATACTTATGTATTGATGGATCTGCTTGGTATATCCTGCATAATTAAAAGATCTTATTTCATAATGTCTCTTACCAATCAGGCTTGACATTTTCTCTTTAGGACATGGAAGACAATCATAGCAGCAAAATTGTTTTCCTTCCTGCTTTCTCCTGAAATTACCAGGGAGGCAGCTCTTAGTACATAGAGAAATAGGTAATGTCTGGCCCAGAAATAGGGGGAAATGTATGTATTAGCATTCTCACAAGTTATTAGCAAACAGAAAAAAATGTATGTATAAAAAAATCATATGACTTTTAATTCTACAATTAAGAGGTAGTCAGTTTACCAAGCAACTGATATATCTGAACTCATAAGCATTTGCAGGCAACTTTTAAATAAGTTCCAAACTCTCTGTTATGTGGAGCCCTTGGTGCTCTTGGAGCTTGGTTGTATTCTTACAGATGTTTATGTATTCAGTTAGGTAATATCTCACAATTCAAAACATATACTACAATTATATTTTAAAACCATTTTAAAACAATGAAAATAGTAAAAAAAAAAACACCATTAAATCAGAAAAAAACCTGTCTAATATGAAATATGTTGAGGTAATTCCCCATTAGGAGAATGAGCACATACAGGGAGACATATTTGAGAGGAGTGTTTGAATAATACACACAGAGCACACAAATAAAGTGTACAGTAAATGTAAGTTTTTACTTCTAGAAAGGTTTAAGCAAAGTCCAAAATAAGCAATCCAAAGTCATTCATAGGTAAAATCAGTCAGTTTTCATCCAGGGATAATCCAAATATCAAATTCCAGTGTCAAAAACAGTTCAGTATCAGACTTACATTAAATCCAGTAATATCATGGAGTAATGGCAATATTTTCCAACAGAAGGAAACAGAGATAGAGTCACACTCTCTTCTGAGATTAAGACTAAACAACCCAGGTTTCTGGCTCCATCTTATAGCTGTTTGAGAAACCACACCCAATTCCATGCTCTTGCATTCCCTTAAAGATATAGTACTAAAATGTTTATCCTGGTTTATATATTCGAAAGAAGGATGTTCCACAGAACAGTGCCACTGCAAAAAAAGTTAACCCTCTAACCCCTGCCAGCCGACATTCCTTGGCTGATGGAACTTAGAGCATGCCCATCCTATTTTATTTGGTTGGACAGTAGAAAAGACTATACAAAAATGGCACTCATTCAGATACCTGGTCCAAACCTATGTAGGGCTTTATAGATAACCATCAGAACTTTGAATTGTACCTGAGAACACACTGTCAACCAGCGTAGCTGACTCTGAAGAGTAAGAAGTAGTGTTATGTGTGCCATATATCTGGCACCAATTATTACCCCAACAGCTGCATTCTGCACCAGTTGAAGTTTCCAAATGGTCTTCAAGGGCAGCTCCCTGTAAAATGTGTTATTGTAGTCCAAGCAAGAGGTTACAAGGGCATGAGCTAATGTGATCAGGCCACCAAGTCCAGATATGGAAGCAACTGGAGTACCACCTAAAGGTGTGCAAAGGCCTTCCTGGTGACTGCTGCCTGCTGTTCCCTTGGTGACATTGCTTACATTTTTTCCAGATTCATGCAACAGCAAAAACACAGAAAGAGTAAGTTTATCTTTTATTTATACAGGTGGTCCTTGATTTATAATCACGATTGGACTCTAACTTCTCTTGCTAAGCAAGATGGTTGTTAACTGCATTATGCTCAATTTTACTAGTTTTTTCCCATGGTTTTTAAGCAAATCACTGCAGTTGTTAAGTGAATTAGATAATCATTAAGTGTATCCAGCATTGAGTACTTGTCAGAACTTGTCTGGGAAGGTCACAAATGGTGTTCATATGACCTTGAGATGCTGCAACCATCATAATTTCAAGCATCCACATTTCGATGATATGATTGTGGGGAATGTTTCAATGGTCATAAGTGTGATGGCCGTAATAATTTTTTCAGTGCCCCTGTAACTTTGAATAGTCGCTAAATGGATAGTTGTAAATGGAGGACCACCTGTATATTAAATAATATCCAGATGTAATTATCTGCATTCAGAACCTACTTGGTTGAAAGTTCTGTGCCAGGTGATGGCTTCATCATGAATGATGAGCTTTTTTCCCTCGAAGTCCGGGATTCAGTTTCCCAACTTTCACTCGATGGAAGGACTGGTTGGGGAATGTGACCCAGTTTATAACATCAAATCCAACTATCAGTTCCATCTTCTCATCAAACAAAATCTCATCTCCAACATTGTTATTAAATGAAATTCTTTTTAGAAACCGGTGGAGCTGAATATCAAATAATACACAAAAATTGGTCAGAATGTCATTAAGAATAAAATTTCCTAATATATAAAAGAATCTCATCAAGAAATTTAAAATATTCTGATAGGGTTATATTTTTCCCTGAATAGATTGCAATTTTGTTAAAGATTCAATTTTCATTTTTAAAAAATGGTCCCAAGATAGTCTACAGTTCCCTATCAATTTTTATTTAATGCAGATAAAATGAAACGTTTCCTGTATTCCAATGAAAATCTTGGCTTGAAAAGGCTTTCTGTCTTCTAAGAAGCTGAAGGAAACTTGATGGAAATCAAGAATAGTGGTTAATCTTCAAGAGTGGTACTTCCTTTTAGAAAATTCTAACCTTCCAGATTATGAATGAACTATCATCATGGAATTCTGAGTTTTTCTTAGATAGTGGGAATGGCTTAAGGTTTTAGCTTTGGCATTACTATTTGGGTGGGGGGCAGACCTTTGAATGCATCAACTTTTAGAATGTGTTGGAGATCTTTTAAAAATCAAATGTCACATAATAATCCACACATATTACGGAAAATAGTCCTTTGAAATTTATTTTCAATATATTCTTTCTCCTAATGTCCATTATTTTTACTAATATTTTTGTGTTGATTCTATAATTTTTACATATTCTCCTTTTTCTCATAGGTATATTCACTATATTTCATTGAACTACTACAACAATTTTTTGGACAATTTTTTGGTTTAAAGATAGGAAAAACTTCTATTTCTGGCTCCTGAAATGTGCAGAAATTCTTAGTAAATTTGTATGTCTATGAAATTGTATTGAAAGTAAGTAGTTTAATAAATCTAATACCAATTTATTGACTAAATGAATCAATCTGTATGTATATATAATGAAACAGAACAGATTAAATGATGACTGTTCAAGTCCATACCTGACATGGATGTTGAATCTGAAAATTTAGTTTTTTTCTGTACAGGCTTTTTTCCTGTTTTTGTTCAATCTTCAGGGCATGTAGAGCATGAGCTACAACATATATTGCATTGTAGATATTGTAACTGTGCCCTGTCATGCTCATTTCAAAAAAAGCACCCGGAACATCCTCCAATTTCTCCCTCAGAGTACAAATGCCACTATCTTTGTCATTTACCAAGGGCCTGGGAAAAGAACAGTCAAATACATGTTCCCAGACATCTGTGATAAAACCATCTTCTTTTGATGAGAAATGGTCTCTTGCCTGAATAAAGTGCTGAAATCCTGGAATTTCATTGGAATGAACTGAAAAGGACAGGGAACCATGGATAATCTGAATATCCCAGCTCTTTTGGTAAAACACTGATGCAAGATCCATCTGGGAGGCCATAATCCACACCTTACCTTTAGGCTCTAAGGACACTAGTTCCATTTTAGGAAGCTGTAGTAGTAACCTCAGATGCAGAAGTGTTCTTTCATAGACAATAACTGCTTTGGCTTTGCTGTTCATTGAAAGATAATATGTTTCCGCTAACCATTCTACATCATCAGAAAAGCTGCTGATATAAATTGGCCTTATTTTTTTTAGGAAGGCAATACAAATGCCATGAAGAGGAAACATTGAAAATGTCATTCTCACAAATCTTCCATCATCATCTTCTTTTACAAGAATACCAACCCAGGTCCATCCAAAGTGCAAAAGCAGATGACACAGACCTTTGTATTCAAAACTTTCATCAGGGACCAATTGATAGAAGGAAAAAGATTCATTTTGATCTGGCATCTCTGGATGTGACCCATATATAATCTACAAAAGTAAAAAACAAAAATGGAGAAATATGGAGAATGGAAAGAAATTAGTGTTTTTTTTCCATGGAAATAAATAACTGGTAGACTAAGACTTGCTAAAATTTAAATGTAATTTAAAAATGTAAAAGGTCACTATTGTATATAAAAATTAAATGTTCTTTTTGTATTATATACAAATAGGCATTTTGGCTGGTTTTTGTAATAAAAAAATACTAGGAAGGCTATATTTTAGGAAAAATCCTTTAATTTGAAAAAAATGAAAGAATATTATTTCATGTTATTGTTTAAGACTGAAGGTTGTCTCTGAGAAAAATATTAAATTATATCTTTGACAAATAAATGTGATTTATGAACTTTTTTATTGATCTTACATACTGTGAATAGTTCCACTTTTAAATAAATATCCTTAAATCACTGTATATCTTATGATTGGACCACTAGACTCTTTAATTTCAATTTTTAAAAATATTTTATAATGCTTCCAAGTTACAGAAATGTAAAAAGATCAAGTATGATTCCATGACTCATCAAACCTACTACCTGTGGAACTTTGTAAGTTTTCAAGATATCTCCCATCAAAAGAGAAGTTTCAGAATAAAGAGCTCCAATGACTGCGACCAAGTTCTTCTGGAAGCCACATTTATAATTCGGGATCAGTCTCTTCAATGGTGAAAAAAGTTTCATTGTGGCATGATAAGTCCATGTTCCATCATAGCTGTCAACAATTGTGAAACCCAAGGTGATGTTGGGCAAGATCTGACCATTTTCATTGATCTGTTTTACAGCAAACATTAAAGCTAAAATATGCTGATAAAACTTAGTCTGGACCCTGCAATTAAAAAGCATTATAAGAGATATTCTGGATCTAGCAAAAAGTATTGCAGCAAAAGCATGATCCATCAAACCATTCAGTTCTTGAATTCAATGCTTGATTTGCATTGCCCATGGAATATACTTTATCACAAAATCTCAATGTCACTCTTTAAGTCACAGTTTCTGGTTCATGCCATTTTGAGGTTCTACACTATTTGTTTGTTTTGTTTTCATAATTAAGTTAGCTGAAGAAAAAGACATGCATTTTGAAGTTCCATAGACTTTCTCAGGAGAAACATCTCAATGACTAATAGTATTATCTGCCTCTTCTTGAACTTTGAATATTGAGCTATCAATATTTTTAAGAACTATATTAATCTTACAGGGAATATATACCCTAGGTTATTAAAAACAGACTTTAATTTTTAACAAAAATATAAATATTTTACTGCCTAACATGGTTTCAAAATCACATTTTATCATTATAGTTGATAACTTAGTAAATGTACATACACTAAAAGGATGACGTATAATATCAATCAAAAACAGAATTTTAATATAATAAACATGTTTAGAACATTTTTTCAAGTTTCAGCACATCTTAAGTAAGGTTGTTTTGAATTCCTTTTCCATTATAAGAATTGCTGGCTATTTCCAATCATTTAATTAAATGAGAAAGACTTCAATTAGCAAACTCATGATTTAAACTATTTCTTTGTTAGGAATGATAAATCAGCTAATTTAAATTTAATCCAAATGTATTTATTTCACCCTGTAACTAAGTCTATTGCTTTGGGGATTATTATTCCAGAATACAATCTGGAATACCAAACCATTTTTCAGAATAATAAATCAGTTAATTTAATTTTTCCTAGAAGTCCAGTGAAAATGAAAAAGAATTTTAAAAACCCTCATCACCTCATTAATGGTTAATCTGAAAAAATTACTTATTTCACCCTGTAACTAATTTTATTGCTTTGGAGATTATTTTCCAGAATGCAATCTGGAATACTAAACATTATTATGTAGACATCTTACATGGGTTCTCTTATAAATGAACGGTGGGGATCTTCAAAAAAGGTAGCTGGATCTTGAGGCATTAAGACAAGAGAAGTAATAGCGCCCATGATGAAGTCACCGGATTGGAAATAATTGTGAAGAATAGGGAGAGGATCATTAACCTTGCAATTTTTCATATCAGACTTGTAAACCATATCAGTCAAAAATAGGATCACGATCACGATCATTATGCCAAACATATGTCCACAATATAATTTGTTGGATAAAGCTTTAGAATCTTCAAGGTTACATAAGAAGGAACCATGCAGTCACCCATCCCACACAACATCTAATTTCTACTGAAACACTTAGAACACGTCCAATTTTTCAGGAATTATTCTGATAGCATTTTGCTATAACTAGATTGTAGCTGGGAACAGTCAGAGATATTTTGTACTGTTCATAAACACTAACTTTTGTTTTTGCTCTTGCATAAATATTCAATATATTTATTTATGGCGTTAAGTGCAATTCAGAATTAATAATAATGATGCTAATTATATATGGAGAGAAAATGGCAATGATTACATTTTTATTTCTCTATAGTATTGTGAAAAAATGTTGTCTCGTGTGTAAATATTTATTATTCCAATCTGGCTAATAAATGTAATTTTCAAATGAACCAACTTCAAAAGAAATCAATTTATGAAATGGAAGAACTTTAGAGAAATAGGGAGCTTTCCCCTTCATTAGCACATATACTGAGTATTAAATCAGAATGTCCAAAGATGGTTTTGTCTTGATTTGGGGTGCAATTTCAAAGCAAAGTTAATGCATGTGGAGCTTCAGGACCTTTCAATGTACACATGTGCTTAAAAACAATTCTAATTTTTTAAGGTGCTTGACAGTTGTAAAACAGTTATGATTTCTAGATTAGATGGAGAGTTATACTTTTTAATTGCCTCTATAGTAAGCTTATGCTGTTTTCAGAAAGCCACTATTGTAAAATAATTGGCAACCAGTAATAAAAGATACACATTAGCCAAAAAAAAGGAAGAAAGAAAAAAGGATTATGTTACTGATATGACTCAGAGATCCATTCTTTTCAGTAAATCTGTTTTCTTAGAGCTACCGTACCTTTTCTAGCAATGCTATGTGTTCCGAACTAGCAGGCTCATAAGCCTGCGAACCTGACTGGCCTTTCCACAAGCAGGCTCGTAATCCTGCACATTTGATTGGTCCGTTAACAGCGGGTCATGATTGGTCATTCTGGACTGATCTGATTGGCTAGTTAACGGGCTGCCGCGATTGGACGCTCCAAGCATGGCAAACTTAAACCATTGGATGCTTTGACAGCAGCCAGCTCTATAAAAGGAGCTGCTGCTGCCATTCTCTTTGCTCTGTTTCCTGAAGTCACAAATAAAGAGTTGGAGTCACTATTCGATGTCTCGTCTCCGTTATTGCGCCCACTCTCCGAGACAGAACACTGGCGACGAGGATGGGATGGGGAGACTATAAGAGCTGACTGAACACTCGCGAAGTATTGACAGAGCACATGGCTGACAATGCGCAGAAAATGGCAGAATGACCAGCAGTGCAATACCACCCGCTCCGTTTGATCCAGCTAACGAAGATTGGGACTCGTATATGGACAGGTTCCAAATGTTCCTGGAAACCAACAATCTGAAGGATGCTACGCCTAGCAAGAAATGCGCAGTGTTCCTAACGCATTGCGGACCTGCCGTTTTCAAAATGGCAAAGGCGCTAGCGAAACCGGCTGAAGTCAAAACTATGGATTGGGACACCCTCGCTCCCATTCTCAGGGCTCGTTACGCCCCAGCAGTTCCAACCCTCATCAGAAGACACAAGTTTTACCAGAGGGACCAAAGGGAAAGTGAGAGCATCGGGGACTTTGTAGCTGACCTAAGAAATTTGGGTGGACTATGTGGCTTCACGAATCTGAAAGAAGCCATGAGAGATCGGATTGTCCTGGGTCTAAGAGACCTCACCATCCAAAGCAAGATTATGGCAAAAGGAGATATCGCCCTCGCAGATGCCATAGCTAATGCTACTGCAGCAGAAGCAACCAGGAAGTCAGCAGCCTGAATGCGCCGAGCGAATGGGTCCAATCACCAACTCACCAGCGACGTTGCAGCACCCCCAGAGAGACACACAACAACAGCCCACCACGAAGACATCGAGTCCTCATCAGAAGGTGAAGAGGAAGAAGTCAACAGACTCAGATCAGAGCGCGACCAGCGAGACCTGCGAGGTCGTAAACCCAATTTTCTATGCGCCGGATGCGGGGGAAACCACCCACGAGCAGATTGCAGGTTCCTAGATGCCATCTGTCATTCCTGTGATAAAAGGGGCCACATCACCAAGGTCTACAGAAGTAAATGAGTATCCAGCCCCAAGAGGAACGAAAATACTTTCCGGCAGACAGCGGGCAACCACCCATCAAACCGGGACCACCCAAACACCCAGTGGAGCCCATACAACAGAAACTGAATGCTTGCCACCACCACCAGACGAGGGGAGGCACATCAGACCATCACCATCGGCCATGCCTCATCAGTGTATGCACAAAAAATCCGGGTAAAGGTCACCATCGAAGACAGACCGTGCATCATGGAAGTCGACTCCGCATCGTCCCTATCAATGGTCTCCTGGAAAACTCTCAAGCAACTGATCCCTGAAATCCGCCGCCAGGATCTCAGCACCCAGAGACTTATATTAAAGGACTACCAAGGCAATCGATTCCCGGTTGCTGGTTCCAGTCACGTCCAGGTTTCGTTTAAACACCACACCGCAACTCTACCTCTCACCGTCGTTGACAGAGACCGACCCAGTTTATTGGGATTACAGTGGTTCGCACCATTAGGAATCGAATTGGCAGGCATCAACCAGACTGTAAGCGAAGACTGGGAGGCGGCCCTCATCCGGGATTTTCAAGACGTCTTCACCGAGCAATTAGGCAAGTACAAGGGGTCCCCCATTTCGTTTAATCTCTGCCCTGATATCGCACCCATCCGTCTAAAGCCACGCCGAGTTCCCTTTGCTCTCAAACCGAAAATTGATGAGCAATTGGACAAATTAACAGCATAGGGCGTGTTAGAACCCATCGACCACGCCCAATGGGAGACCCCAATTGTAACCCCCATAAAACCTGATGAATCCCTGAGAATCTGTGGGGATTACAAGGCCACCCTGAATCACACGCTTCAACAGAGCGCCTATCCAGTACCCGTGGTCCAACACCTCCTTCACTTGCTCGGGGGCGGAAAAGTATTCGCTAAGCTTGACCTGGCCCAAGTGTATCAGCAGCTGCCAGTAGATGCAAAGACCGCAGAAGCCCAAACTATAGTCATGCACAGGGGTGCGTTCAAATGTAATAGACTCCAGTTCGGAGTAAGCGTAGCACCTGGCATTTTTCAAAGTTTGATGGAAAGGTTGCTACAGGGCATAAAAGGAGTTGTACCCTACTTCGATGATGTATTGATAGCCGCCCCTACACGAAGTCAATTAGAAAAATGCCTAAGAACTGTCCTACAAAAGTTCCAGGATGCAGGACTCAAAGTCAAGAAGGACAAGTGCCAATTATGCACTGAGAGGGTTGAATTTCTTGGTTACCTTCTTGACAAACAAGGTATTCACCCTACCGAAAAGAAATTAGCAGCTATTAAAAACGCTCCAAGATCCAGAAACAAGGCAGACCTCCAAGCCTTCCTGGGCCTCATTAACTTTTATAACATCTTCCTACCCCAGAAGGCGACTGTTGCTGAACCCCTGCATAGGCTCCTCGACAAGAAGGCTTCCTGGTTTTGGGGACGTCGAGAGGAGCAAGCTTTCCAACAAGTCAAAAGACCTTCTAACATCTGATGCAGTGTTAATCCAATATAACGAGACACTACCCTTGACTGTGACTTGTGACGCTTCACCTTTTGGAGTAGGAGCCATCCTGAGCCACGTTCTACCAAACAGTACGGAGGCGCCTATCGCATTCTTTTCAAGAACTTTGTCTAAAACTGAAAGGAACTATAGTCAATTAGATAAAGAAGCCCTTGCTATTGTATCCTCAATTAAAAGGTTCCACAAATACGTATATGGACGATCCTTTTCAATAATCACAGACCAAAAGCCATTGCTTGGCATTTTAGCAGGGGATAAACCAACTCCCCACATCCTATCACTGAGAATGACACGATGGTCGGAGTTCTTAGCCACCTATGACTACCAGTTAAGACATCGACCGGGGAAAGCCATTCCCCATGCTGACGCCTTAAGACGTTCGCCATTGCCTGAGTTCCTAGACGACCCAGCTCCTACGCTATCCACACTACAAATTGAGATGCTTCCCTCACCTCCACTAACTGCGCAGGATATCACGTTAGAAACAAAAAAAGACCCTTGACTGGCATGAGTCCTCAGCTGGGTGGAGAGGGGATGGCCAGAAATCGAACCCAATGACAAGTTGAAACCCTTCAAAAACAGACAGACAGAACTTTTCTCCCAAAAGGGGTGCATGTTATGGGGAGACCGAGTAGCCATTCCAGAAAAACTTCAATGCAGAGTCCTGAAAGTGCTGCGCGATGGACACCCGGGCATCGTACGAATAAAAGCACTGGCAAGGAGCTACGCCTGGTGTCCAGGTATGGACAGACAAATCGAAGCCTGGGTTGCCACCTGTAGCAAATGCCAAGAAACACGCTCGGCTCCTCCAAAAGCACCCCCAATGGAATGGGAAATGCCCAGGGGTCCATGGTCCCGCATCCACATCAATTTTGCGGGACCTACAAAAGGACATACTTTTCTAATAACAGTAGACGCCTACTCGAACTGGCTCGAGGTGAACAAGATGAAGACCACCACCACAGAAGCGGTCATCAAAAAACTAAACAGACTGTTTGCAATGCACGGATTTCCAGATGTCTTGGTTTCCGACAATGGCCCGCAGTTTACCGCCTTGGCGTTTGAACAATACCTAGCGGACCGGGGGATACGCCATGCCTTGACATCACCTACTCACCCGGTGGCCAATGGCAGGGCTGAACAAATGGTTCAGTTTACTAAAACAACCCTACACAAAATGGACCAAGGAAACATTCACGACAGAGTCACCAGGATGCTCCTTCTCCAATATATTACACCGAACAGCACCACAAACAAAAGCCCAGCCGAACTCCTGATGGGCAGAAAACTTAGATCACATCTGGACCGCCTACACCCTGCCTACACCCCAGAAAAGCCCCTGGGTTCCAGCAGCAAACATCGCACATTTAAGGTAGGAGACCTCTTCCTTGCCCCCCTTCCACTTTTCTTCCTCCACTAAGTGCGTTTGTCCATTAAAGATGGCTTCTTCTCCTTCATCCCAGTCTTCCTGTCGTTGTCGTATTTCTTGATAGGTAGAAATCGCCATTTCCAAAAAATGAAAGATAGATCCAGAAAAGCCCTTATCTTCTTTTTTCAGTCTTTGAAATTCCATTTGTAATCCTTCAAAAGATAATGCCATTTTTTCTTTCTTTCTTTTTTAATGCAACCCTAATGTCTTTAATCCCTTTTTTTAAAACAAGCTTTCACAGAAATCTCAAAGTCACAAAGCAAACCAAATCAGAGCAAACAGTTTCATTTAGCACTTTCTTCTTTCTATCTTTTCACCTCCTTTAGGGTAGAATTCAAATACACACTTCCAAGATGATCTTCTAGAAGTCTTAATGTCTTTTAATCCTGTTCTTATAGGCTCAAAGCAATCTCCTTCAGTACAATATTATAATGAGTCTTTATCTCTTCCCTTCCCCTTGTAAAAAATAAAAGGAATTTTAAGTTTTTTAAATCCAATGTCCAGAAATCCTTTATCCCTTGGTTTTAACTTTCAAATTAAATTACCTTCGGTGCCCAAGTAGATTTTCCAGATCTCCGTCTGTTATTTCTATGGGGAGGGAGAGTAAATAAAAAAAAAACTTCCCCTTGACAGCTTTCACCGCAGCTTTCCGATCTTCTTTGGGAAACAATGTATCCTCAGGCAATTCAAACAGTTCAGTTTCCAGGGTATTTAAGAGTTGTTATTGTCTCGGCTCAGCCAGCACTTTCACTTTCAGCTTCCTCCAGCACAAATCTTACCCGGCTGCAGGCTTCTTTGTGACGGCCATCACTGAAAAAGGGGAAAAAGGGGTTATTTATTTATTTATTTATTTGATTTGCCAATTGTTTACAAGATAATAAGTATAAATGTATACATAGTTGTGAATACATGAAATGGTTACACACAAGAAAAACAAAAGAATAGGAGAAACAATAGGACAGGGACGATAGGCACGTTGGTGCGCTTATGCACGCCCCCTACAGACCTCTTAGGAAAGGGGTGAGGTCAATAGTAGACAGTCTAAGGTTAAAGTTTTTGGGGTTTGGGGAAGAAACTACAGAGTCGGGTAGAGTATTCCAGACATTGACCACTCTATTGCTGAAGTCGTATTTCCTGCAATCAAGTTTGGTGCGGTTTACTTTGAGTTTGTATCTATTGTGTGCTCTTGTGTTGTTATGGTTGAAGCTGAAGTATTCATTGACAGGTAGGACATTGCAATGTATGATTTTGTATACCATGCTTAAGTCAGACCGAAGACGGCGTAATTCAAGGTTTTCTAGTTCTAGAATTTCAAGTCTGGTGGCATAAGGTATTCTACAGCGAGTAGAGGAGTGGAGAACTCTTCTTGTGAAATATTTCTGGACTTTCTCAATTGTGCTAATATCAGATACGTAGTGTGGATTCCAGACTGATGAACTGTATTCGAGTATTGGTCTAGCAAATGTTTTGTATGCTCTGGTTAGTAGTGTGATATTACCAGAGAAAAAGCTACGTAGGATTAGGTTAACAACTCTTAATGCCTTTTTGGAACTTAAAAAATTAGAACTTAAAAAAGCAACCAAGAAAAAGAAAAATGAGATGAAAAAGTGATATGATGTCAGAAAGCAACAGAAAAGAGAAATACAACAGAGAGGGAAGACTAAGAGAGTGAAATTGGAGAGATGGGGGGGGGGGGGGGTAAAAAAGTTAGAATGGAGAAGAAAGAAAGGGGAAAAGGAAAGAGAAGTCATAAAGGCTTTAAACAAGATACTAAAAAAATGAATTTTTTTCAGAGATAAGGGGTGAGATAATTTTTTCAAAAAATGATTCTGCAAAAGTACATAAGAATGCATTGTAGACATTAGTATTTGAAGCTGAGTTAGAAAATTAGAATATTATATGATTTAAAAATGTATTAAAGGGAAGTCATGATTTAATTATAGAGTTTAATTTCTTATGAAATATTATCTTTATTGTTTAAGAATTAATAATAGAATTTAATTTCCTATGAAACATTGTTTTTACTATATTATAAATTTAATATTTCTTTTTTACTTGTTTTTAGTTTTATTATTATTTATCAAACTTAATATTATTTGTTTGTTTTATAATTTTGAAATGTAATACTTTGAATGTACGGAGCAGAATCAGCACGGAAAATATGTTTTATTTTAAATGTTATTTAGGGGGAAGATAAAAAGTTGTCATACTTCAATTTGGGTTTACAGGAGAAATATTGTATTAGATAGAAAGGATAAGTAGGTGATTGAAAGAAAACGGACCAAAGATGCAAATATAATTATTTAATTGAGATGGAATAAATAAAACAGAATTAAAAGAATGAGTAGGAGAGAGAAAATATATGGAAAATTAGAGAATGCTAAATAAGATATGAGATAGTATATAAAGTGAGTATAAATTTTGATTGATGTCTGTATAAAGAGAGTTAACTTGGGGTAAGCCAACTTCTTCCAAAAAGAAGTTTTGTGTATTTATGTTTTGTGTAATGTTTGTTTAAGTCTGACAGGATGTGGAAGAATACTAATGAAAATATATTCAATGAGTATATATTTTTAAGGCAGAAGAAATATGATTAAATAGAAGGAAAGGGAGTAATAAAGAAAAGTTTTGAAAAGATATGAAGTTGATTAGATAAGATAAATATATATATAGAAGTGTGATAATTTGGAATTATCTTCTTTTCAAATAAGATGGTTTATTTGTTTCTTCTAGAAAAGATATTTTATGTTACTACATCCTATGTTTTGTTTGTGTGTGTTAAAAAAATTAATAAAGTTTGTTTAAAAAAAAAAAAGGTAGGAGACCTCGTATTTGCTAAGAACTTTACAGGTGACCCATTGTGGGTCCCTGCCAAGATAACACAAATTACGGGCCCCCGTTCCTACCGATTAGAAACCACAGATGGAAGATTGTGGAAACGCCACATCGACCAGCTGCGTTCAAGGCTGACAACTACCCCCTCCATGAACTCTGAAATCGAAACCAGAGGGGGAAGGGAAACCGAGGATTTTGAAAACAAACTAACACCTGCTCCAAGACACGCAAACCCACAGTTCGCACAATCAAGCCCAGCATACTTACCTGATGAAGAGGACCCGTGGCAGATGGTCACTTCTTCAGGCAACAGCAGCCGAGCGGGGTCAGCGAGCTCAGAGGACCCAGACAACAGGAACGAGGGTAATGTTGAAGGCATCCCCGAGTCACCTCCAAGGATACCCAGCATACAAGCCAGGTCACCATTAAACAATCCACCAGAACCAGAATCCGAGCAAAGGCAGGTTGAACAACGCCAAATCAGGTAGACAGGTGCGAAGACCTGCCTACCTGCGCGAATACATCACCCCACCCCAGAGACGGAACCTAGAGGGGAGGGGTGTTCCGAACTAGCAGGCTCGTAAGCCTGCGAACCTGACTGGCCTTTCCACAAGCAGGCTCGTAATCCTGCACATTTGATTGGTCCGTTAACAGCGGGTCGTGATTGGTCATTCTGGACTGATCTGATTGGCTAGTTAACGGGCTGCCGCGATTGGACGCTCCAAGCGCGGCAAACTTAAACCATTGGACGCTTTGACAGCAGCCAGTTCTATAAAAGGAGCTGCTGCTGCCATTCTCTTTGCTCTGTTTCCTGAAGTAACAAATAAAGAGTTGGAGTCACTATTCGATGTCTCGTCTCCGTTATTGTGCCCACTCTCCGAGACAGAACACTATGACTAGGCCGAATAACATTGTCAGGCTCCCTGGATGAAATCCAGTAGAAACTACTTAGACACTCAACTTGGAATGTTTAATTAAACATCTTTCTTACATACTAGAAAGAAGTCACATGATTGTCCTAAATCAACATGAAAGTACAGTTCCTTTTTATAATGATTGTTATTTAAGGCTAGTTTTCTGCATTTTATGACTGCATTCTGAGTATGTTACCATGCTGTGTGAGTATATGTAACTAAACAAAAGTATATGATATCATCAAGAGAATTTAAATGTAAATGGGCTTGTCACACAGTAAGAATTGATAGCAGGTGGACCAAGGCAGTCATAGAATGGATCCCATTTGATAAAAAGCATCCACAAGAGAAACCTAAAACAACAACATCTCAAGCATTGTGGGCTATTGGCAAAAGAAACTCTGAACAACTCTGAACTGTATTGGTTAGAAAAATGCAGAAGATAACTAAATCCTGCAGTGGATTGGCAATGGATAAAATGGTGATTTCACATACATACATACATACATACATACATACATACATACATACATACATACATACATATTCCAATAATGCATAGTATGTCAACATTTGTCTTTATCTACTGTTTCTTTTTTATGACATGTTTCTTGAACTGAAATTCATAAAATTGTTTTCAGACACAATCTAGATTCATATCTATTTGATATTCTCAATATGGCACATCTAATAAAATATTCTTTAAAATCCATGTTAATTTTAAATTCATCACAGCACAAATATCATGGCACCCAAATTTCAGATCATGACCTTCTAATTTTAAATCTTTAGTTTCTCAGCAACACTCTTTCATCCTGACTAACAATGAGCAGCAAAATACAATTTCAAGTCCAATAAATGTCACTCCATCTCTTTTATTTTCATCTTGTTAAACTTTATCTTTAAAGTTTAATATAAAGTTAAATATAAAGTTTCATATAAGATTATGTTAATCTTGTTAATCTTCTGTTTTTCCTTGCCATATATAGTTAGATATATCTTTTTGCCATTATTTAAATAATACATCAGTTGTATCATTTATAAACAGGTATTGCCTGAAACAAAAACATAATTATTGGCAAAATATTGATAATGATTCTCCCCAACAATGACAATTTTAATTTCTTCCATTTTATGTCAATTTCTATCAGCCATACCAGGTAGAGCAGGAAATTCAAACCCAATAACCTAATTCTGCTTTAGTGTAAAACTACATTAACACAACCTTGGAAGCCTGAAAGTAAATTCTTCTATTGACACTTTTACAACCCAATGACTAGGGACAGTCCCTTCTAAACCTTTTATTCCACATTCTATGCAGCTGTGGTTTATCCTAGCTCTTATCTGACCGTTCTCTAGGCAGCAACTCTTTGACATGTCGCCCAATTTCTTACCTACATACCTACATCACGCCCCACCCCTCCAGTCTCATCTGCCATTCTCAAGTTCTCAGAGAAAACTGTTTGTGGGCTATGAATTGGACTGTAGTGATGTCCTTCCATCTTCTGTCAATAACTCCCAAAATGGCACAAGGTATCCAGTAACTCAACTGTGCCTACAGAGATGGTTGCCACCCTTCATTGTGAATCTGATTGTCTCCCTCTACCACCCCACTGCTTCCCAAAATCTATATGCCTGATATGGAAATATCTCGGTTATTTCCCAGTCCCATTACTTACATCTCTCCCAACTTGATATCCCTGAGGTGTCTTCTATCCTATAGAAGAACTCCACCTGCTCATCTTGGCCAGTGACTAAGTCCTGGAAGGCTAGTAGTTATCAAAAAGGGGTTTGTTTGGGTATTTGGTTGTGAAAGCAGTGTACCAACTGTAGTACATTTACATCCACTGCTGCCTACCATGGATTCTCAGACTCTGGGTAACTTTCCAATGTATCGAGTATTCAGCTCATTTCCATCTGTGTCTAGCACCACCTTCACCTTGTACTTTTTCTCCTTCTTCCATATATTTACAAATATGGGAAAAGGGAGCATTTGTGAACTCAGAATGCAGGAGCCGCCTCCTACAGAAATGAGGAGCAATGGAATATATAATGAACCTTCATTGATGCTGGCAATTGTGAATCAAATTCTACTGGGTTTCTTTGCTTAGTAACTGGGAAAAGACCCATAAATATTGAGTCTATTTTCTTAGACAGAAAATAGTCTTCTGGAACTCAGAAATTTTGTGAAACAATCCACATTAAATCCTCTTCTGCATATCTAGCTCTCCCTTGCCTGTCTACATCTGCACTTTTTATATGTCCTGACTTTAGGGCTCAATAACTTTCATCTCCTCTTGGTTTTGATGTATCATAAAACAAG
The DNA here is from genome assembly GCF_049901735.1 of Notechis scutatus. Taxonomy (NCBI): domain Eukaryota; kingdom Metazoa; phylum Chordata; class Lepidosauria; order Squamata; family Elapidae; genus Notechis; species Notechis scutatus. The sequence goes on along the minus strand of NW_028263113.1, from coordinate 162,000 downwards.
ATAGGATAAGATAAAAGAAGAGAAGATGAGATTGTCAGAGTATTTTCATGAACTGGAATAGAACTTAGTAACAAAGTCAGCAAATGAGTAGGCATGACAACAGACCAGCTAATGGGAGCTGAATAGAAACTGAAACTGGAATTAGCCTGGGTGTGGCTCTAGTCTCTTGCTGCTCTAAAATGAAATTAACTAGCTTGCTTGCTGAAACTGATATTTGCTTTGAGTTGCTGCTGCTTGTGTTTTTGCTTATGTTATGTTGAAAGAATCTACAAATGGTATTGTAATTATGTTATTATGTTTATAAAGAAGTTAATGATCCTGCTGAATCAGTCATCTCTGTGTTTTCTGAACTTGAATTTCTGCTGCAAACTCACAGAGATGAGATGAAGAGGTGAGGTGAGGTGAGGTGAGGTTAAGTTAGGTTAGGTGAGAAGAGAGAAAAGAGAAGGGAAGAAGAAGAAAAAGAAGACTAGAAAAGAGAAGAGAACCTTTATTGTCATTTTACTGTCAGCATACTGGCACACATTAAAAATGAAATTCCGTTGCCTACCTTCAAATGAATATATCTACCTCTACCCATACATACATACATACCACATATCTATAATACTAGATGCATCATAACACACACTCTTGATATATTTATGCAAAGAAACAGAGAAACTCACAAAGTAAAACAGCAGTATTATCAGGAAAGTTTGAATTTCATAATAACTGGAAAGAGTTATTTCATGTAGAATTGAAATATAGATTTGTTTCATATTGCTAAATTCGGGGTGGGGGAAACCCTACCCGTCTGCATCAAGTACCTAATTCTAAAAGCTTCTTGCAATTAATTGTGGATTTCCAGAAATGTTACTGATATTTAATCAAAATAAAGTCATAACATACAAAAATACTATTCTACAATTTACTTTGTACTGTACCTATATAGAAAATAGAGATCAGTTGATAAACCTTGTTAGGGATACACCCTATCAGAATGTGCATGGCAGTCAGGCAGTCAGGCAAATATGTGAGATAAACGTTTTTGTAGCTTACACTCAGTAAAACAGATACACTGTGCTAGTTAAATAGTTTATTCCAGTAAGAGTTTTAGCATAGTCAAACAGTCCATATATCATTCACTAGTTCAGTCCGTTCGGGATTATTCAGTTGCAAAGTCCAGTGTCGAAAAAGAGGTCAGTAAATTTACAAATATCAGTCCAGTAATATATCTCCTCGCAGTAGAGATATAAAGAAGTCAAACCTCCTTTCTTCCTTCGACATTCAAAAACTCAGCAGCAGGGAACACGCAGTTAGCAAACCATCAATCCAGCATAGTCAGCAAGCAAGCAAGCCAGCAGGTTCTCTTGCTCCCTCTTATGGCGGTTTTACAACCGCACCCAAAATTACATGCTTTGCAGTTTAAAGTGACACACACTTAAACTTACTATCATAGTTTATATATATTATTTTACCCAAACTACGTTAGGTAACATTGTTATTCCTAACATACTCCCCTTTTGGGTAATATAATAATATATATATCTATTTACAACCTTAACCCATAGTCATCACAACTTTCTTTTTGTTTGACTGAAGCTTGGGCTTTCGTAAATTGATCAGCAATATTTTCTTCAGTCATACAATATTCCAGTCTTATCAAACCATTTTTTACAGATTGCCTTACATTCAGATATCTAAAATCTGTATGCTTAGATCTCGTTTTCACAGCAATATTTGTAGTCATCCGTATGGCTGCTTGATTGTCCTCATATACTACAATGGAATCATTAACAGTTATTCCCATATCCAATAACAACTGTTTATACAGAATTAAATCAGTACATAATAAAGATAGACATGAAAATTCTGCTTCTATTGAGGACATACTTATGTGTTGCTGTCTAATTGACCTCCAACCAATCAGTGCCTTTCCTAACAGTATAGCCGTACCTGAAGTTGATTTCCTAGTGTTTATGTCTGTTGCAAAACTTGCATCAGCATATGCATTTAAAATCAGATCATCTTTTGGCTCCAAATACAATGCAGTGCATTGTCCTTTTAAGATATCTTAAGATATGTTTTGTCGCTTGCCAGTGTCATTCAGTGGGTTCAGCGTTGAATCTTGCCAATTGATTAACGCTATAGGCAATATCTGGCCTTGACCAATTACTAATGTACGATAAACTACCAATTAGCGATTGATAGATAGTTTTATCGAATTTTGGACTTTGAGCATCAGTGTGGCCAAATTCCTGACTCATTGGAGTTTTTGCCGGTTTACAAAGATCCATTTTGTATGTTTTTAGTAATTGATAAATCTTATCCTCTTGAGATATCTTATAGCCACCTTTGGTTTTATTGATTGTTAATCCTAGATACTGTTTTATCTCTCCTAATTGCTTTAATTTTATCCTCTTACCTAATAATGATATTATTTCAGTAGCTTCATTATTAGTTTTTGTAATTAAGGCAATATCATCAGTGAACAACAATAATAATGACACTGTTCCATTTGTCTCTTTCTTAAATACACATGGATCAGCTAAACCTGCTTTAAACCCTATATTGTTTAACTCCTTAACAATATATTGGTTCCATTCGTAACCAGATTGTTTTAATCCATAGAGACTCTTTTTAAGCTTCCAACAGTCATTATTTGTTTTATCATCCTTAATTCCTACAGGTTTCTTTAGGTATATAGTGTGCTGCAATGGTGCATGCAGATAGGCAGTTTCTACATCTAAGTGATTTATAACAGGGATCCCCAACCTTTTCGACGCCGCGGCCCGGTTCCGGCGTCAGCTGGGCGCCGCGGCCCGGTTCCGGCGTCAGCTGGGCGCCGCCATCTTTTTTGACGAAAAATCACTTCCGGTGGCGTCACGGAAGTGATTTTTCGTCAAAAAATGGCGGCGCAGCTGCGGGTGAGCTTTTTCGGGTAGAAATGGCTTTCACCCGGAAAAGCTCACTGGCGCTGGCGCCGCCATCTTTTTGATTAAAAATTGCTTTTTTACCAAAAAGATGGCGGCGCCCAGCAACCAGCGGCCCGGTAAGGCTTGTTCCGCGGCCCGGTACCGGTCCGCGGACCGGCGGTTGGGGACCCCTGATTTATAATATAGTTCTTCTTAGCTGCCCACACTAAAGCTGCTCTCAAGGTTGTTGCTTTTAGACTCGGTGCAAATACTTCATCATAATCACATGCAGTTTGATTGAATCCTTGAGCTACCAACCTAGCCTTATGGGTAACAGTCCCATTTTTACCTGTTTTTAATTTAAATATCCATTTACAGCCAATGGACTTTTCACCTGGAGGTAATTTAACATTTTCATAAACTTCCATTTGTTTCAATGAATTTAATTCTTTCTCCATTGCTCTATGCCAATTTTCTTGTTCCTTTGCTGGATATATTCTAAGTTCTTCAACAGTAGTTGGAACTTTACTAACTTGGCAAACTACACTTGCTTGGTACCTGTCAGATGGTCTGGTTTCACGTGTTGAACGTCTAGGTATTACAGGGCTTACAGGTGGACTTTAATGTACTACCTGTTCCTGGTTATCTATTTCTTCCTGTTCACCTATTTCTTCCTGTTCTGGTCCTATGTGCTCTTCCTGTTCTTCCTCTTTAATTTTACTCTTCTTATTACTGATATGTTGTTTTGGTCTTTTGTAGGTTTCTATGATTACATCCTTACTTGAATCTTGCTCCAGTTTTTCCCATCCTACATGTTCAAGGAATTGTGCACTAGCACTACAGTAAATGCTAGATGTACCCTTTTCCCAGAATATGTATGATTTGTGATTAGATTGATAACCTACAAAGAATAAGTTTTTATCCCTATGCTGTCCCTTATGTCTCAGTTGTGTAGGAATATGCACCCATGCTGGTGCTCCAAATGTGTGCATTTAGCTTAAGTCAGGTTTTCTACCATGCCACCGTGTGAATGGTAATTCACCTGTTGTTGAGTTAACAACATTATTCAATATATGATTACCACACATTATTGCTTCTCCCCACAAAGTTTCAGGTAATCCTGAATCCGACAACATAGTACGAGCCATTGCCTGTATTGTTTGGCCTCGTCTTTCTATAAAGGAATTATGTTGTGGCCTATATGGTGCAGACTTTTTATGTTCAACACCTGCCATCTTCAGTCTATTTTTGAATTTATTATTTATAAATTCCGTACCATTATCAGTTACAAGAGTTACTAGTTTCCTTTTAGTTTTTCTTTCTGCAAACTTCAACCAATTAAAAAAATTCTGATATGTTTCCTTTTAGTTTTTCTTTCTGCAAACTTCAACCAATTAAAGAAATTCTGATATGTTTCCGTTTTACTCTTCATTAAATAACAGAAACCATATCTGGAATAATGATCCATTATGCTTAATATTTAACGAGCACCTCCCACACTTGGTTTTTTAGGACCTATAATATCAGCAAATACGACCTCTAGAGGTTCCTTAGTCTTAAATCCATTTATTCTATTTGCTCGTATTACCTTGCTTTTTTCTTGACTGCAAGCATTGCAGTGCAAATACTTACTGCAAGGCTTCAGTTTTATACCTTCAGATAGTTCAACTGTTTGCTTGAGCCTTTTAAAATTTATATGCCCTAAACGTCTGTGTAACAAATGTATTCATTCATCATGAGGTTTAACGTTATTATACACTGTGTTAGCCACCTCTAATTGATTATCATTTAACACATACAATTCACCTTTTAAAGTTGCAGTCACTTTTTTACCTTCTTTTTCTGTTATGCAGTTTTCTCCCCTAAAGGTAACTACATAACCTAGTTTAACCAAAACTCTAACCGAAAGCAAATTAAACTTAAGTTGTGGTACATATAACATTTTTACATTTTCTTTTATGCAAGAACAATGTGCAATACCTTCAGCTTTTGCTTTCATTTTCCAGCCATTAGCTAATGATATCTGCTGTGAACTCGTGGACATCTTAACAAATCTTTTCTTATCTTTCGTTATGCAGTGCGATGCTCCACTATCTACAATCCATAAATTATTATTCACAGTTTCGTTGCTATACATGGCTAACTCTAAACATTTTTCATCCTTTTGATGCCTTTTAGCATTCTGGCTGGCATTGTGGCGTTTTTTTTTTCTTGCAGAATTTAGCCAAATGTCCTTTTCCTCCACAATTAAAACATTTTCTAATTGTATAGGCTGTCGAAGATTCTTTCTCTTCTTGTGGTTGTTCCCTTCTCAGTTGATCCGTTTCAAGCCTTCTCCTGGCTTCTTCAATTAATCTGCCAGTAATGTCAGTTAATGTGAGGTTATCTTTTGGCAGTACTTCCAGTGAAGTTACATAGTCGTCATAACTCTCATCTAACGAAGACAAAATTATATAAACCTGATGGAGTTCTGTGAAGGTAAGTTCTTTTTCATGCAGTTCCTGAAAAATCTTCTTCATAGTGTTTATATGAGTGAACATGTCTCCATTCTTTTGAAGATGTGTTCTGAACAGCCTCCGTGTAAGATTTATATGTGCTACTACACTGTCTCGAACATAAATCTTCTTTAAATTCTCCCAACATTTTGCAGCTGTTTCTTCTCCACAAATATGTACAAGCTGCTGGTCACAGAATGTCAGTCCTATTATACAGAGAGCTTGCTCATTCTTCAGTTTATATTCTTGTATTTTCTGGGCATCATCCTCATCTTCCGGATGCCAAGCATCTACCTCTGGTGGGTTTTGAATTATACTCCACAAACCTTCTCTGCGTACAAGTAGGCTGCATTTCATAGACCATGAAACATAGTTTGTTCCATCCAGTTTGGATATTAGAGACAAACTTGGTAAATTGACTTGTGCCATTTTTTTCTGGATATGAAACTATAATTAATAAAACACAGCTGTCTGTTTACAGTATTGTGTAACTACACTAACTCTCACTTTATATAAGCCTGTTATATCCTGGTTAGTCTGACTGTGCAGCTGGGCCCATAACCAGTGTTAGGGATACACCCTAGCAGAATGTGCACGGCAGGCAGACAAATATGTGACATAAACGTTTTTGTAGCTTACACTCAGTAAAACAGATACACTGTGCTAGTTAAATAGTTTATTCCAGTAAGAGTTTTAGCATAGTCAAACAGTCCATATATCATTCACTAGTTCAGTCCGTTCGGGGATTATTCAGTTGCAAAGTCCAGTGTCGAAAAAGAGGTCAGTAAACTTACAAATATCAGTCCAGTAATATATCTCCTCGCAGTAGAGATATAAAGAAGTCAAACCTCCTTTCTTCCTTTGACATTCAAAAACTCAGCAGCAGGGAACACGCAGTTAGCAAACCATCAATCCAGCATAGTCAGCAAGCAAGCAAGCCAGCAGGTTCTCTTGCTCCCTCTTATGGCGGTTTTACAACCGCACCCAAAATTACATGCTTTGCAGTTTAAAGTGAAACACACTTAAACTTACTATCATAGTTTATATATATTATTTTACCCAAACTACGTTAGGTAACATTGTTATTCCTAACAAACCTAATACATTTAATGTTTAATATTTAGTAATAATTTAATATTAAATATTCCACTGAGAAAAACATTACTATTCTACTGAATATGAACTAAAGATTTCAAAGGAGAAGAAAAAAAAGAAATGAAATGTTTCTTTCATTTATTAAGAGTTTCGTTTAATAAGTTGTTCCCTGTTGTTTAGCTCTGGCTTAAAAATAATTATGTAACATTTGGGGAAATATATGCAGCCCAGCAATCCAGCACTGGAAGCCAAAATAGAGAAAACCTCCACAGCCACCATGTATTTGCCTTTGGTGCTCAGGTAGGATGGAACAAAAGAGAGCCACACACTGCAGAAGATCAGCATGCTAAATGTGAGACATTTGGCTTCATTGAAACTACTGGGAAGCTTCCTGGAGAAAAAAGCTACTGTGAAACTGGCAGCTGCCAGAGAGCCCATGTAGCCAAGAACACAGTAGAACATGGTAGCTGAACCTTCATTGCACTGCATTATCATTTCCTCAATTTCTGAATGGTTATCAACATCAGTGAAAGGGGGATATGTGAAGAGCCACACCATACAGATGCCTGCTTGAATCAGAGAACAAGTAAGAACAATGCAGGTGGTCAGACCTCTGCCAACCCATTTCCTCATTCTGGATCCTGGCTTGGTGGCCATGAAAGCCAGAATCACAGTGATGGTTTTTGCCAACACAGAAGACACAGCCACTGAGAAGATGATGCCAAAGCTAATTTGTCGGAAGAGACATATTATATGACTTGGTGCAACAAGGAACTGCAGTGAGCAAAGGAAGCAGAGAAAGAGGGAGATGAGCAAAATGTAGGTGAGGTTTCGGTTATTAGCCTTGACAATGGGAGTATGGTGATACTTCAAAAACGTTGACAACACCAATATTGTGCAAAAAGAAAAAAAGAGAGCCAGAATAACTAAACTTCTTCCCATTGGTTCTGCATAGGATAAGAAAGATATTCTCTTTGGAAGACATGAATCTTGGTCTTTGCTTGGATATTGGTCTGCTGGACATTCAGAACAATCATCCATATCTGCAAGAGGTTTTTTAAAAATCTTTTTATTCCTGTATTATAATTCCAATATACCCCTTATTGTATATGGTTTCCCTTCTTTCTTCTTCATTCATGGCTTCATCCATGTTTCCATTATTGCTTGTCCTTGTACTCTATTGTTGGTATCTTTCAATATTTGGTATAATGGTTATTAAATGAAAATCAAGAAAGTAGTAATGGGGAGGGAATCTAAATTCAATTTTAATTATTTGGGATAAAATTTAATTAATAGTACAGTTTTAATCCCCAAACTCTTTTAATATGATTTCATGTTTAGGTGACCAAAGATCAGTATCTACTGTATTTTTTCCTATATGGTTTCTATTCAAATTTTAATAAAAAATTTAATAGAAACAATGTAGGTAAAGTTCTAAACTGTGCCTTCCATGCGTGTAGAAGAATTTTATTAGACAGACTGAGCAAATACTTAATATTAATCCCCAAGTCTACATGGAAATGAAAATATTATTGATGTTGGGAAAATAAGATTTCAAAATGGCTGATCAATTGGAGATAATATATCTGTATTACACCATTTCAGGCAGACATATGTGGGGAAAAAAATCTTGACTTTTCTAGATTTTATTTTTGCTTTTGAATCATAATTTTTGGAGGAAAAATCTCTAATAATCATCAGTTGAGAGGCACAAATGAATCTTATCATTGGCAATTCTACACAGGGCTCTCATTGAAAAGCATCTAGAAACTCCAATTGGTTCAAAATGCAACAACCTACATGGTTTTGGGCAGGCCCAGTTGTACATATGTGTCTCCTCTCCTGCAGGAGCTTCATTGGCTGTCAATTTGCTTCTGGGTACAATTTAAGGTACTTGTTACTACTTTTGAAGCCTTTCATGGCTTGGGATCAGGTTATCTAAAGCACTGTCTCTCCCTGGTTACATCCATCCAATCAAGCACAGCAGGGAGGCAGAAAATATTGTATCTCTTCTCTCCTAAAGAGGTAATCTAGTGGTATCCAGAAGAAGGACCTTCTCCATGGTGACTCACTGACTTTGGAATATCATTCCCTAGGTGTCACTTCGAAACTCTTTCACAAGGTCCTGACGATCTGGTTTTGCCAATAGACTTGGTGAATCCAGAGTGGGATGGAGTTTATCAAGTAGTTTGGTTGATTACTGCCACCAAGGAGGTGATAGAGTTGTTGTTTTTATTATTGTATATCAGGTTTTTATTTTTTGGTAAACCATCCAAAATCACTGAGTGTGTGGCCATATAAATTTTCCAAATAAAATAAATAGGTTTTTTGTGTTTTTTTTGCTGAAGGAAACATGAGAGATTGGCATGTCATTAAATTACAGAAAATAAGTTTCTCAAGTGTTTCCAGACACTTAAAGCAAATGTAGTAAAAGGTAATTGATGTGCTCTGTTTTATCAGTTGACATAGTGCAAAAGGTGAGATGCCCAATTCAGGTAATACAATCCAAGGAAATTAAACTTCCCTTAATAACTCTTTCTCTATTCTTTTTTAAGAGAAAGTTGATGGGGACATTCTGCTAATAATTACAGGTAGTACTTGACTTACAACCATTTTTAGCGACCACTCAAAGTTATAGCAGCCCTGAAAACGTGACATGTGGCCATTTTTTAATGCATAATTCAGATGCTTCGCAACTGCTTCATATTTATGACTCTTCCAATTTTTCAGGGTCATATGAACATCTTTTGCAACTGTCTAACAAAGTCAATTTGCAAGCCAGATTCACTTACTAACTGAACAATGCAGTATTCACCTAATAACTGTGGCAAGAAAGATCATAATATAGGGTAAAACTCACTTAACAACTATCCAATAACTACCCATAAAAGAATATAACCCAATTTCCATACTTATGTATTGATGGATCTGCTTGGTATATCCTGCATAATTAAAAAATCTTATTTCATAATATTTCTTACCAATCAGGCTTGACATTTTCTCTTTAGGACATGGAAGACAATCATAGCAGCAAAATTGTTTTCCTTCCTGCTTTCTCCTGAAATTACCAGGAAGGCAGCTCTTAGTACATAGAGAAATAGGTAATGTCTGGCCCAGAAATAGGGGGAAATGTGTGTATTAGCATTCACAAGTTATTAGCAAACAGAAAAAAATGTATGTATAAAAAAATCATATGACTTTTAATTCTACAATTAAGAGGTAGTCAGTTTACCAAGCAGCTGATATATCTGAACTCATAAGCATTTGCAGGCAACTTTTAAATAAGTTCCAAACTCTCTGTTATGTGGAGCCCTTGGTGCTCTTGGAGCTTGGTTGTATTCTCACAGATGTTTATGTATTCAGTTAGGTAATATCTCACAATTCAAAACATATACTACAATTATATTTTAAAACCATTTTAAAACAATGAAAATAGTAAAAAAAACACCATTTAATCAGAAAAAAAACTAGATATCTGTCTCATTAACAATATAGTTGGGGGTGTGTGATCTTGGCGCATGTAGTACTCCTGGCTCAAAAGATTAACCAGTTTTTAGAGCTTTAAGAAAGGCTAACAGGTTTGGGGGCATTGTGATATTCGAAAGAAGGATGTTCTACAGAACAGTGTCACTGCAAAAAAAGTTAACCCTCTAACCCCTGCCAGCCGACATTCATTGGCTGATGGAACTTAGAGCATGCCCATCCTATTTTATTTGGTTGGACAGTAGAAAAGACTATACAAAAAAGGCACTCATTCAGATACCTGGTCCAAACCTATGTTAACCACAAGAAATTTGAATTGCACCTGAGAATACACTGTCAACCAGTGTAGCTGACTCTGAAGAGTGAGAAGTAGTTTTATGTGTGCCATATATCTGCCCCCAATTATTACCCCAACAGCTGCATTCTGCACCAGTTGAAGTTTCCAAATGGTCTTCAAGGGCAGCTCCCTGTAAAATGTGTTATTGTAGTCCAAGCAAGAGGTTACAAGGGCATGAGCTAATGTGATCAGGCCACCAAGTCCAGGTATGGAAGCAACTGGAGTACCACCTAAAGGTGTGCAAAGGCCTTCCTGGTTACTGCTGCCTGCTATTCCCTTGGTGACACTGCTTACATTTTTTTCCAGATTCATGCAACAGCAAAAAACACAGAAAGAGTAAATTTATCTTTTATTTATACAGGTGGTCCTTGATTTATAATCACGATTGGACTCTAACTTCTCTTGCTAAGCAAGATGGTTGTTAACTGCATTATGCTAAATTTTACTAGTTTTTTCCCATGGTTTTTAAGCAAATCACTGCAGTTGTTAAGTGAATTAGATAATCATTAAGTGTATCCAGCATTGAGTACTTGTCAGAACTTGTCTGGGAAGGTCACAAATGGTGTTCATATGACCTTGAGATGCTGCAACCATCATAATTCCAAGCAACCACATTTCGATGATATCATTGTGGGGAATGTTTCAATGGTCATAAGTGTGATGGCCGTAATAATTTTTTCAGTGCCCCTGTAACTTTGAATAGTCTCTAAATGGATAGTTGTAAATGGAGGACCACCTGTATATTAAATAATATCCAGATGTAATTATCTGCATTCAGAACCTACTTGGTTGAAAGTTCTGTGCCAGGTGATGGCTTCATCATGAATGATGAGCTTTTTTCCCTCAGAAGTCCGGGGATTCAGTTTCCCAACTTTCACTCGATGGAAGGACTGGTTGGGGAATGTGACCCAGTTTATAACATCAAATCCAACTATCAGTTCCCTCTTCTCATCAAACAAAATCTCATCTCCAACATTGTTATTAAATGAAATTCTTTTTAGAAACCGGTGGAGCTGAATATCAAATAATACACAAAAATTGGTCAGAATGTCATTAAGAATAAAATTTCCTAATATATAAAAGAATCTCATCAAGAAATTTAAAATATTCTGATAGGGTTATATTTTTCCCTGAATAGATTGCAATTTTGTTAAAGATTCAATTTTCATTTTTAAAAAATGGTCCCAAGATAGTCTACAGTTCCCTATCAATTTTTATTTAATGCAGATAAAATGAAACGTTTCCTGTATTCCAATGAAAATCTTGGCTTGAAAAGGCTTTCTGTCTTCTAAGAAGCTGAAGGAAACTTGATGGAAATCAAGAATAGTGGTTAATCTTCAAGAGTGGTACTTCCTTTTAGAAAATTCTAACCTTCCAGATTATGAATGAACTATCATCATGGAATTCTGAGTTTTTCTTAGATAGTGGGAATGGCTTAAGGTTTTAGCTTTGGCATTACTATTTGGGTGGGGGCAGACCTTTGAATGCATCAACTTTTAGAATGTGTTGGAGATCTTTTAAAAATCAAATGTCACATAATAATCCACACATATTACGGAAAATAGTCCTTTGAAATTTATTTTCAATGTATTCTTTCTCCTAATGTCCATTATTTTTACTAATATTTTTGGGTTGATTCTATAATTTTTACATATTCTCCTTTTTCTCATAGGTATATTCACTATATTTCATTGAACTTCTACAACAATTTTTTGGACAATTTTTTGGTTTAAAGATAGGAAAAACTTCTATTTCTTGCTTCTTTAAATGTGCAGAAATTCTTAGTAAATTTGTATGTCTATAAAATTGTATTGAAAGTCAGTAGTTTAATAAATCTAATACCAATTTATTGACTAAATGAATCAATCTGTATGTATATATAATGAAACAGAACAGATTAAATGATGACTGTTCAAGTCCATACCTGACATGGATGTTGAATCTGAAAATTTAGTTTTTTTCTGTACAGGCTTTTTTCCTGTTTTTGTTCAATCTTCAGGGCATGTAGAGCATGAGCTACAACATACACTGCATTGTAGATATTGTAACTGTGTCCTGTCATGGTCATTTCAAAAAAACCACCCGGAACATCCTCCAATTTCTCCCTCAGAGTACAAATGCCACTATCTTTGTCATTTACCAAGGGCCTGGGAAAAGAACAGTCAAATGCATGTACCCATACATCTTTGATAAAGCCATCTTCTTTTGATGAGAAATGGTCTCTTGCCTGAATAAAGTGCTGAAATCCTGGAATTTCATTGGAATGAACTGAAAATGACAGGGAACCATGGATAGCTTGAATATCCCAACTCCTTTGGTAAAACACTGATGCAAGATCCATCTGGGAGGCCATAATCCACACCTTACCTTTAGGCTCTAAGGACACTAGTTCCATTTTAGGAAGCTGTAGTAGTAACCTCAAATGCAGAAGTGTTCTTTCATAGACAATCACTGCTTTGGCTTTGCTGTTCATTGAAAGATAATATGTTTCCGCTAACCATTCTACATCATCAGAAAAGCTGCTGATATAAATTGGCCTTATTTTTTTTAGGAAGGCAATACAAATGCCATGAAGAGGAAACATTGAAAATGTCATTCTAACAAATCTTCCATCATCATCTTCTTTTACAAGAATACCAACCCAGGTCCATCCAAAGTGCAAAAGCAGATGACACAGACCTTTGTATTCAAAACTTTCATCAGGGACCAATTGATAGAAGGAAAAAGATTCATTTTGATCTGGCATCTCTGGATGTGACCCATATATAATCTACAAAAGTAAAAAACAAAAATGGAGAAATATGGAGAATGGAAAGAAATTAGTGTTTTTTCCATGGAAATAAATAACTGGTAGACTAAGACTTGCTAAAATTTAAATGTAAATTAAAAATGTAAAAGGTCATTATTGTATATAAAAATTAAATGTTCTTTTTGTATTATATACAAATAGGCATTTTGGCTGGTTTTTGTAATAAAAAAATACTAGGAAGGCTATATTTTAGGAAAAATCCTTTAATTTGAAAAAAATGAAAGAATATTATTTTATGTTATTGTTTAAGATTGAAGGTTGTCTCTGAGAAAAATATTAAATTATATCTTTGATAAATAAATGTGATTTATGAACTTTTTTATTGATCTTGCATACTGTGAATAGTTCCACTTTTAAATAAATATCCTTAAATCACTGTATATCTTATGATTGGACCACTAGACTCTTTAATTTCAATTTTTAAAAATATTTTATAATGCTTCCAAGTTACAGATATGTAAAAAGATCAAGTATGATTCCATGACTCATCAAACCTCCTACCTGTGGAACTTTGTAAGTTTTCAAGATATCTCCCATCAAAAGAGAAGTTTCAGAATAAAGAGCTCCAATGATTGCGACCAAGTTCTTCTGGAAGCCACATTTATAATTCGGGATCAGTCTCTTCAATGGTGAAAAAAGTTTCATTGTGGCATGATAAGTCCATGTTCCATCATAGCTGTCAACAATTGTGAAACCCAAGGTGATGTTGGGCAAGATCTGACCATTTTCATTGATCTGTTTTACAGCAAACATTAAAGCTAAAATATGCTGATAAAACTTAGTCTGGACCCTGCAATTAAAAAGCATTATAAGAGATATTCTGGATCTAGCAAAAAGTATTGCAGCAAAAGCATGATCCATCAAACCATTCAGTTCTTGAATGCAATGCTTGATTTGCATTGCCCATGGAATATACTTTATCACAAAATCTCAATGTCACTCTTTAAGTCACAGTTTCTGGTTCATGCCATTTTGAGGTTCTACACTATTTGTTTTGTTTTCATAATTAAGTTAGCTGAAGAAAAAGACATGCATTTTGAAGTTCCATAGACTTTCTCAGGACAAACATCTCAATGACTAATAGTATTTTCTGCCTCTTCTTGAATTTTGAGGTCAGCATAGTTAAATGGTTAAAGATTGGCTTCAAGACTATTGAGAAGGCCTTGAAAGGTGTGCCAACTTACTGTTATTGAGCTATCAATATTTTTAAGAACTATATTAATCTTACAGGGAATATATACCCTAGGTTATTAAAAACGGACTTTAATTTTTAACAAATATATAAATATTTTACTGCCTAACATGCTTTCAACATCACATTTTATCATTATAGCTGATAACTTAGTAAATGTACATACACTAAAAGGATGATGTATAATATCAATCAACAACAGAATTTTAATATAATAAACATGTTTAGAATTAGCTATTTTTTCAAGTTTCAGCACATCTTAAATCAGGTTGTTTTGAATTCCTTTTCCATGATAAGAATTGCTGGCCATTTCCTTAACTATACTATACCAAATCCAACCATTCAATTAAATGAGAAAGACTTCAGTTAGCGAACTCATGGTTTAAACTATTTCTTTGCTAGGAATGATAAATCAGCTAATTTAAATTTAATCCAAAAGTATTTATTTCACCCTATAACTAAATCTATTGCTTTGGGGATTATTATTCCAGAATACAATCTGGAATACCAAACCATTTTTCAGAATAATAAATCAGTTAATTTAATTCTTCCTAGAAGTCCAGTGAAAATGAAAAAGAATAAAAAAAACCTCATCACCTCATTAATGGTTAATCTGAAAAAATTATTTATTTCACCCTGTAACTAATTTTATTGCTTTGGAGATTATTTTCCAGAATGCAATCTGGAATACTAAACATTATTATGTAAACATCTTACATGGGTTCTCTTATAAATGAATGGTGGGGATTTTCAGAAAAAGTAGCTGGATCTGGAGGCATGAAAACAAGAGAAGTAATAGCGCCCATGATGAAGTCACCGGATTGGAAATAATTGTGAAGAATAGGGAGAGGATCATTAACCTTGCAATTTTTCATATCAGACTTGTAAACCATATCAGTCAAAAATAGGATCACGATCATTATGCCAAACATATGTCCACAATATAATTTGTTGGATAAAGCTTTAGAATCTTCAAGGTTACATAAGAAGGAACGATGCAGTCACCCATTCCACACAACATCTAATTTCTACTGAAACACTTAGAACAAGTCCTAATTTTCAGGAATTATTCTGATAGCATTTTGCTATAACTAGATTGTAGCTGGGAACAGTCAGAGATATTTTGTACTGTTCATAAACACTAACTTTTGTTTTTGCTCTTGCATAAATATTCAATATATTTATTTATGGCGTTAAGTGCAATTCAGAATTAATAATAATGATGCTAATTATATATGGAGAGAAAATGGCAATGATTACATTTTTATTTCTCTATAGTATTGTGAAAAAAATGTTGTCTCGTGTGTAAATATTTATTATTCCAATCTGGCTAATAAATGTAATTTTCAAATGAATCAACTTCAAAAGAAATCAATTTATGAAATGGAAGAACTTTAGAGAAATAGGGAGCTTTCCCCTTCATTAGCACATGTACTGAGTATTAAATCAGAATGTCCAAAGATGGTTTTGTCTTGATTTGGGGTGCAATTTCAAAGCAAAGTTAATGCATGTGGAGCTTCAGGACCTTTCAATGTACACATGTGTTTAAAAACAATTCTAATTTTTAAGGTGCTTGACAGTTGTAAAACAGTTATGATTTCTAGATTAGATGGAGAGTTATACTTTTCAATTGTCTCTATAGTAAGCTTATGCTGTTTTCAGAAAGCCACTATTGTAAAATAATTGGCAACCAGTAATAAAAGATACACATTAGCCAAAAAAAGGAAGAAAGAAAAAAGGATTATGTTACTGATATGACTCAGAGATCCATTCTTTTCAGTAAATCTGTTTTCTTAGAGCTACCGTACCTTTTCTAGCAATGCTATGACTAGTCCGAATAACATTGTCAGGCTCCCTGGATGAAATCCCGTAGAAACTACTTAGACACTCAACTTGGAATGTTTAATTAAACATCTTTCTTACATACTAGAAAAAAGTCACATGATTGTCCTAAATCAACATGAAAGTACAGTTCCTTTTTATAATGATTGCTATTTAAGGCTAGTTTTCTGCATTTTATGACTGCATTCTGAGTATGTTACCATGCTGAGTGAGTATATGTAACTAAACAAAAGTATATGATATCATCAAGAGAATTTAAATGTAACTGGGCTTGTCACACAGTAAGAATTGATAGCAGGTGGACCAAGGCAGTCATAGAATGGATCCCATTTGATAAAAAGCATCCACAAGAGAAACCTAAAACAACAACATCTCAAGCATTGTGGGCTATTGGCAAAAGAAACTCTGAACAACTCTGAACTGTATTGGTTAGAAAAATGCAGAAGATAACTACATCCTGCAGTGGATTGGCAATGGATAAAATGGTGATTCCACATACATACATACATACATACATACATACATACATACATACATACATACATATTCCAATAATGCATAGTATGTCAACATTTGTCTTTATCTACTGTTTCTTTTTTATGACATGTATCTTGAACTGCAATTCATAAAATTGTTTTCAGACACAATCTAGATTCATATCTATTTGATATTCTCAATATGGCACATCTAATAAAATATTCTTTAAAATCCATGTTAATTTTAAATTCATCACACCATAAATATCATGGCACCCAAATTTCAGATCATGACCTTCTAATTTTAAATCTTTAGTTTCTCAGCAACACTCTTTCATCCTGACTAACAATGAGCAGCAAAATACAATTTCAAGTCCAATAAATGTCACTCCATCTCTTTTATTTTCTTCTTGTTAAACTTTATCTTTAAACTTTATATTAATATAAAGTTAAATATAAGTTTCATATAAGATTATGTTAATCTTGTTAATCTTCTGTTTTTCCTTGCTATATAAAGTTAGATATATCTCTTTGCCATTATTTAAATAATACATCAGTTGTATCATTTATAAACAGGTATTGCCTGAAACAAAAACATAATTATTGGCAAAATATTGATAATGATTCTCCCCAACAATGACAATTTTAATTTCTTCCATTTTATGTCAATTTCTATCAGCCATATCAGGTAGACCAGGAAATTCAAACCCAATAACCCAATTCTGCTTTAGTGTAAAACTACATTAACACAACCTTGGAAGCCTGAAAGTAAATTCTTCTATTGACACTTTTACAACCCAATGACTAGGGACAGTCCCTTCTAAACCTTTTATTCCACATTCTATGCAGCTGTGGTTTATCCTAGCTCTTATCTGACCGTTCCCTAGGCAGCAACTCTTTGCCATGTCTCCCAATTTCTTACCTACATCACCCCCCACCCCTCCAGTCTCATCTGCCATTCTCAAGGTCTCAGAGAAAACTGTTTGTGGGCTATGAATTGGACTGTAGTGATGTCATTCCATCTTCTGTCAATAACTCCCAAAATGGCACAAGGTATCCAGTAACTCAACTGTGCCTACAGAGATGGTTGCCACCCTTCATTGTGAATCTGATTGTCTCCCTCTACCACCCCGCTGCTTCCCAAAATCTATATGCCTGATATGGAAATATCTCGGTTATTTCCCAGTCCCATTACTTACGTCTCTCCCAACTTGATATCCCTGAGGTATCTTCTATCCTATAGAGGAACTCCACCTGCTCATCTTGGCCAGTGACTAAGTCCTGGAAGGCTAGTAGTTATCAAAAAGGGGTTTGTTTGGATATTTGGTTGTGAAAGCAGTGCACCAACTGTAGTACATTTACATCCACTGCTGCCTACCATGGATTCTCAGACTCTGGGTAACTTTCCAATGTATCGAGTATTCAGCTCATTTCCATCTGTGTCTAGCACCACCTTCACCTTGTACTTTTTCTCCTTCTTCCATATATTTACAAATATGGGAAAAGGGAATATTTGTGAACTCAGAATGCAGGAGCTGCCTCCTACAGAAATGAGGAGCAACGGAATATATAATGAACCTTCATTGATGCTGGCAATTGTGAATCAAATTCTACTGGGTTTCTTTGCTTAGTAACTGGGAAAAGACCCATAAATATTGAGTCTATTTTCTTAGACAGAAAATAGTCTTCTGGAACTCAGAAATTTTGTGAAACAATCCACATTAAATCCTCTTCTGCATATCTAGCTCTCCCTTGCCTGTCTACGTCTGCACTTTTTATATTTCCTGACTTTAGGGCTCAATAACTTTCATCTCCTCTTGGTTTTGATGCATCATAAAACAAAATAGGATAAGATAAAAGAAGAGAAGATGAGATTGTCAGAGTATTTTCATGAACTGGAATAGAACTTAGTAACAAAGTCAGCAAATGAGTAGGCATGACAACAGACCAGCTAATGGGTAGAAACTGAAACTGGAATTAGCCTGGGTGTGGCTCTAGTCTCTTGCTGCTCTAAAATAAAATTAACTAGCTTGCTTGCTGAAACTGATATTTGCTTTGAGTTGCTGCTGCTTGTGTTTTTGCTTATGTTATGTTTAAAGAATCTACAAATGGTATTGTAATTATGTTTATAAAGAAGTTAATGTACCTAATTCTAAAAGCTTCTTGCAATTAATTGTGGATTTCCAGAAATTTTACTTGATATTTAATCAAAATAAAGTCATAACATACAAAAATAATATTCTACAATTTACTTCATTACTGTACCTATATAGAAAATAGAGATCAGTTGACAAACCTATTACACTTAATGTTTAATGTTTAGTATTAAATTTAATATTAAAATTCCACTGAGAAAAATGAGAAAAAAATTACTATTCTACTAAATAAGAACTAAAGATTTCAAAGGAGAAGAAAAAGAAAGAAAGAAATGTTTCATTTATTAAGAGTTTCTCTTAATGAGTTGTTCCCTGTTGTTTAGCTCTGGCTTAAAAATAATTATGTAACATTTGGGGAAATAAATGCAGCCCAGCAATCCAGCACTGGAAGCCAAAATAGAGAAAACCTCCACAGCCACCATGTATTTGCCTTTGGTGCTCAGGTAGGATGGAACAAAAGAGAGCCACACACTGCAGAAGATCAGCATGCTAAATGTGAGACATTTGGCTTCATTGAAACTACTGGGAAGTTTCCTGGAGAAAAAAGCTACTGTGAAACTGGCAGCTGCCAGAAAGCCCATGTAGCCAAGAACACAGTAGAACATGGTAGCTGAACCTTCATTGCACTGCATTATCATTTCCTCAATTTCTGAATGGTTATCAACATCAGTGAAAGGGGGATATGTGAAGAGCCACACCATACAGATGCCTGCTTGAATCAGGGAACAAGTAAGAACAATGCAGGTGGTCAGGCCTCTGCCCACCCATTTCCTCATTCTGGATCCTGGCTTGGTGGCCATGAAAGCCAGAATCACAGTGATGGTTTTTGCCAACACAGAAGACACAGCCACTG
This sequence comes from Notechis scutatus, assembly GCF_049901735.1. Classification (NCBI taxonomy): domain Eukaryota; kingdom Metazoa; phylum Chordata; class Lepidosauria; order Squamata; family Elapidae; genus Notechis; species Notechis scutatus. Next base: position 142,365 of record NW_028263113.1, on the reverse strand, counting down.
AGAAGACGATGCCAAAGCTACTTTGTCGGAAGAGACATATTATATGACTTGGTGCAACAAGGAACTGCAGTGAGCAAAGGAAGCAGAGGAGGAGGGAGATGAGCAAAACGTAGGTGAGGTTTCGGTTATTGGCCTTGACAATGGGAGTATGGTGATACTTCAAAAACGTTGACAACACCAATATTGTGCAAAAAGAAAAAAAGAGAGCCAGAATAACTAGACTTCTTCCCATTGGTTCCGCATAGGATAAGAAAGACATTCTCTTTGGAAGACATGAATCTTGGTCTTTGCTTGGATATTGGTCTGCTGGACATTCAGAACAGTCATCCATATCTGTAAGAGTTTTTTAAAAATCTTTTTATTCCTGTATTATAATTTCATTATTCCTTCTTTTGTATATGATTTTCCCCTGTCTTTTTTCTTCATCCATGGCTTCATTCATAGCACCAATATTTTCAATTTGTCTTTGTACTGTCTTATTGTTATTCTTAAACTTTGGGGATACAGGTTAATAAATGAAAATTAAAAAGCTAGTAATGTGGGGAGCTACATTTTATTTATTATTTGGGATAAAATGTAATTAATAGCATAGTTGTAACTCTCTTGATATGACTTTAAGGTACAAGTACAATTGTACAAGTACAATTTAAGGTACTTGCTGTTACTTTGAAAGCCTTACATGAGATTGAGATGAGGTTATCTGAAGGATTGTCTCTCCCTGATTACATCCACACAACCCACCAAAGCAGGGGGGCAGAAAATTGTATCTCTCCTCTCCTAAGGAGATACATTTGGTGGGATCCAGAAGAAGAGTCTTCTCCCTCATGGTGGCTCCCTCACTATGGAAAATCTTTCCCTAAGGTCCCAATTTTGACACTCTTTCACAAGGTCCTGAAGATTGGGTTTTGCCAATAGACTTGGGGAACCCAGAGTGGGATGGAGTTCATCAAATTGTTTTATTGATTGCTGTCATCAGGTGGCTAATGGGGCTATTGTTTTTATTATTGTATATCAGATTTTTATTTTTTGTAAGCCATCCAGAGTCACTGTATCTCATTCAGACTGAGTGTGTGGCCATATAAATTTTCTATAAAAAAAAATAGGTTTTTTTTTTTTTGCTGAAGGAAAGATGAGAGATTGGTTTGTCATTAAACAACTGAGAAGAAAAATTTCTCAAGCATTTCCATTCCCTTAAAGCAAATGTTGTAAAAGGTAAGTTGATGGGCTGTTTTAAAAGTTGACATAGTGAGAAAGGCACAACGCCCAATTCCAGTAATACAATTGAAGGAAATTAAACTTCCTTTAATTATTCTTTCTCCTTTCTTTTTAGGAGAAAGTCAAGGGGCAAATACTGCTGATAAATACAGGTTCTCCTTGATTTACAAGTATTTATTCAGTGACCATTGAAAGTTAACAATGGAGTTTTTAAAAAGTGATATATGACTATTTTCATGCATATGACTGTAGCAGCATCCCCATGGACACATGATCAAAATTTGGATGCTTGGTAACTGCTTCATATTTATGACTCTTCCAATTTTTCAGGGTCATGTGATCACCTTTGTGACCTTCTAACACACAAAGCCAATGGGCAAGCCAGATTCACTTTCTAACTGAACAATGCAGCGATTCACTTAAGAACTGTGGCAAGAAAAGTCATAAAATGGGGCAAAACCGTCTTAACTACTATCTCACTTAGCAATAGAAATGCTGGGCTCAATTGTCATCATAATTTGAGGACTGCCTATAAAATAATATTACCCAATATCCATATTTACATATTGATGGATCTGCTTGGTATATCCTGCATAATTAAAAGATCTTATTTCATAATGTCTCTTACCAATCAGACTTGACATTTTCTGTTTAGGACATGGAACACAATCATAGCAGCAAAATTGTTTTCCCTCCTGCTTTCTCCTGAAATTACCAGGGAGGCAGCTCTTAGTACATCGAGAAATAGGTAATGTCTGGCCCAGAAATAGGGGAAAATGTATGTATTAGCATTCTCACAAGTTATTAGCATACAGAAAAAATATATTGATAGAAAAAAAAGTCATATGGCTCTTTATTGTACAATTAAGAGGTAGTCAGTTTACCAAGTTTACCAAGCAATCTGAAACTCATTAGCAGGCAACTTTTAAATAAGTTCAAAACTCTCTGTTATGTGGAGCCCTTGGTGCTCTTGGAGCTTGGTTGTATTCTTATAGATGTTTATGTATTCAGTTAGGTAATATCTCACAATTCAAAGCATATACTACAATTAAATTTTAAACCAATGAAAATAGTAAAAAAACATTAAATCAGTAAAAAAAACTGTCTAATTTGTAGTACGTACAAAAGCTAGATATCTGTCTCATTAACAATATAGTGAGGGAGTAGCTATCGTGGCACACATGAAAGCCAAATCTGGCCCTAGGTTCTGTTTCAGTATACCTTGCCAATAAGCAACTGAGTCAGAAGGTCATTTTAAAGCAGTTTATTAGGGTACCTTGATATATTTGGGGCTATCTATGAAAAAGAAAGAAACAATCTTGAACCCCATGTTTTACTCCTTTTTATAGTTAACACAAGAAAGAAGCAAGAAGAAAGTTGATTGGAGAGAATAAAAGTGACCTCCCATTTGCAAAGGAAACTAGTTACATGTAGTCAAACATGATACATATTTGCATCTCATAATATCACACACGTTTATTAAAATGAGGTCTGGAATCAGATGGGGCATAATTATAAGGAAAGCCAGAACAAACTTTTTTCAAATCTAGAGCTAGACTCCAGCTTTTTTATCAGTTTAGGAATGCTAAAGCTAATAAACCTGAACATCATTTTAAAAGAGAGAAAATAAATCAAATTAAAACACAAAGTAACTATGTTAGTTAACAAATTGTAAAACCCATGTCATTTGCCCCTCATCAGACTCAACCAGGCTTTTAGAACTTTATGGGGCCATTGTAAGGGAGGATATTCCACAGAGCAGTGGCCACTGCAGAAAAAGTTAACCATCTAATCCCAGCCAGCTGACCTTCTTTGGCTGATGGAATGTACAGCATGTCCATCCTATTTCACCTGGTTGGACAGTAGAAAAGACAAGCAAAAAGGGCACTCATTCAAAGGGCACTTAGTCCAAAGCCATGTAGGACTTTATAGACAACCACCAGAACTTTGAATTGCACCTGGGAACACACTGGCAACCAGTGTACTGACTGAGGAGTGAGAAGTGGTGTTATGTGTGCCATTTATCTGGCACCAATTATTACTTGTATTCCGCTCCAGTTGTAGTTTCCAAATGGTCTTCCGGGGTGTGTGTGTGTCCTTGTAGAATACGTTACAATGGTCAAATATAGAGGTTATAAGGGCATGAGCTAACTTAGTCAGGGCCTCCCAGTCTGGGTATGGATGCAACTGGCGCAACAGACCTACTGCTACCTCTTTTCCCTTAGTGATATTGCTTACAATTTTTTCAAGATTTTATGCAACACCAAAAATACAGAAATAGTACATTTATGTTTTAGTTATACAGGTGGTCTTTGACTTATGACCGCAATCAGGACAAGAATTTATCTTGCTAAGCAAGGTGGTTGTTAAGTGCATCATGCCCAAATTTCTTATAGCTTTTAAGGAAATCACTGCAGTTGTTAAGTGAATTAGTCAGTCATTAAATGTATCCAGAGTTGAGTGATTGTCAGAAGCTGTGTGGGAAGGTCCCCAATGATGACCCTGGATACAGCTTGAATCATAATTAGATCTCAGTTTCCAAGCACCCAAATTTTGATGACATGATTGTGTGGAATGCTTCAATAATCATAAGTGTGACAGCTGTAATAAATTACATTTTTTCAGTGCCCCTGTAACTTTTAATAGTTGTTAAATGGATAGGTTTAAAACAAGGACCACCTGTATATTAAATAACATCCAGATGTAATTATCTGCGTTCAGAACCTACTTGGTTGAAAGTTCTGTGCCAGGTGATGGCTTCATCATGAATGGTGAGCTTTTTTCCCTCAGAAGTCCAGGGATTCAGTTTCCCAACTTTCACTCGATGGAAGGACTGGTTGGGGAATGTGACCCAGTTTATAACATCAAATCCAACTATCAGTTCCCTCTTCTCATCAAACAAAATCTCATCTCCAACATTGTTATTAAATGAAATACTTTTTAGAAACCGGTGGAGCTGAATATCAAGTAATATACAAAAAGAATGATCAGAATGTCATTAATAAAATAAAATTTCCTGATATATAAAAACATCTCATTAAGAAATTATCAATATTCTGATAGGATTATATTTTTTTCCTGACTACATTACAATTTTCTTAAAATTCCATTTTTATCAAAAAAATGGTCCCAAGATAGTCTACATTTCCCTATCACTTTTTATTTAATGCAGATCAAATGAGACATTTTCTGTCTTCCAAAGAAAACCTAATTAGAATTGAGAATCTGGAATAATGTCTGAAAGCATGGATAGTTTGGCTTGAAAGGCCTCTCTGTCTTCTAAGAATCCTCACAGACGATTAGAAGAAGCTTAGGGAAACTTGATGGGTATAAACAATAGTTCTTAATTTTCATGAGTGCTACCTCCTATTGGAAGATTTTAACCTTCCAGATTATGAATGAACTATCACAATATAATTCTGAGATATTTATAGAGAGAATGGGTTAAGGTTTTAGCTTCAGTATTACTAATTTTTTTGTGGGGCAGACCTCTGAATGCATAAAGTTTTAGAATATGTTGGAGATCTTTTAAAAAGCAAGAACCACATAATAGTCACATATATTGTGGGAAAATTTTATTTGGAATTTATTTTCAGTGTAATCTTTCTCCTAATATGCATAATATTTTTGTCTTGATTTTATAACTTTACATACTCTCCTTTTTCTTACAGGTATCTTCACTGTATTTCATTAAACTATTAAAACAATTTTGGACATTGCTTGAGGTTCAAAGATAGGAAAAACATCCTGAAATGTGCAGAAATTCTTAGTAAATTTGTACACCTACGAAATTGTAATGGAAGTTAGTAGTATAACAAATTTATTGACTACATGAAACAATCTTTATGACTCTATATATGTATAATGTAATGTGTGTGTGTGTGTGTGTGTGTATGTATATGTATATGTATGGATATATATAAAGATACTGAATAGATGAAAGGATGAGAGCTTAAGTCCATACCTGCCATGGGTATTGAATCTTAAGTTTTAATATTCCTCTGCACAGGTTTCTTTCCTGTTTTTGTTCAATCTGCAGGGCATGTAAAGCATGAGCTACAACATACACTGCATTGTATATATTGTAGCTGTGTCCTGTCATGCTCATTTCAAAAAAAGAATCTGGAACGTCCTTCAATTTCTCCCTCAGAGTACAAATGCCACTATCTTTGTCATTCACCAAGGGCCTGGGAAAGGAACAGTCAAAAGTGTGTTCCCACACATCTCTGATAAAGCCATCTTCTTTTGATGAGAAATGGTCTCTTGTCTGAACAAAGTGCTGAAATCCTGGAATTTCATTGGAATGAACTGAAAAGGACAGGGAACCATGGATAACTTGAATATCCCAACTCCTTTGGTAGAACACTGATGCAAGATCCATCTTGGAAGCCATGATCCACACCTTACCTTTAGGCTCTAAGGACACTAGTTCCATTTTAGGAAGCTGTAGTAGTAACCTCAAATGCAGAAGTGTTCTTTCATAGACAATCACTGCTTTGGCTTTGCTGTTCATTGAAAAATAATATGTTTCTGCTAACCATTCTAGATCATCAGAAATACTGCTGATATAAGATGGTTTTATCTTTTTTAGGAACGCAATGCAAATACCAAGAAGAGGAAACATTGAAAATGTCATCCTCACAAACCTTCCGTCATCATCTTCTTTTACAAGAATGCCAACCCAGGTCCATCCAAAGTGCAAAAGCAGATGACACAGACCTTTGTATTCAAAACTTTCATCAGGGACCATTTGATAGAAGGAAGAAGACTCACTTTGATCTGGCATCTCTGGATGTGACCCATATATAATCTATACAAATAAAAAAATAAGGAGAAATTAGGAGAATGGAAGGAAATTAGTGGTGTGTGGTTTTTTTTTGGTTTTTTTTTTTGAGGAAATAAATAACTGACAGATTGAGATTTCCTAAAATTAAAATTAAAAAGGTTGCCATTGTATTCAAAAATTAAAATTGCATTTTGTATGATATCCAATTAGGCATTTTAGGCTGTTTTTATAATTAAAAAAATCTCAGGAGGCTACCCTTTTAGAATAAAATCTTCTAACTTAAAGAAAAAAAATGACAGAAATATCATCAGTTATTATTGTATAAGAATGAAGGTTTATTTCCTTAGCTTATAAGAAAAACAATATTTTATTATAACTACTACAGGGAAATGTGATTAATGAACTTTTTGAAATCGATCTTGCATACCCTGAATAGTTCCATTTTTAAATAAATATCCTTAATTCACTGTATATTTTATGATTGCACCACTGGACAATGTAATTTTAATTTTTTAAAAAATCTTTTATTAACTTATATACTTTATTCACTTTATTGAAGGATAAATATATAATATTTCCAAGTTACAGAAATGTAAATAGATCAAATACAACATATGGTCCTGTAGCTCATCACACCTCCTACCTGTGGAACTTTGTACGTTTTCAATATATCTCCCATGAAAAGAGAAGTTTCAGCATAAAGAGCTCCAATGACTGCGACCAGATTGTTCTGGAAGCCACATTTATAATTCGGGATTAGTCTCTTCAATGGTGAAAAAAGTTTCATTGTGGCATGATAAGTCCATTTGACATCATAGCTATCAAAAATATTGAAACCCAAGGTGATGTTGGGCAAGATCTGAGCATTTTCATTGATCTCTTTTACAGCAAATATTAAAGCTAAAATATGCTGATAAAACTTAGTCTGGACTCTGCAATTAAAAAGCATTATAAGAGATAATCTGTATCTAACAAAAAACTATTGCAGCAAAAGTATGGTCCATCAAATCATTCGTTCTTGAATGCAATGCTTGATTTGCATTGCCCACGGAATATACTTTATCGCAAAATCGCAATGTCACTCAAGTAGTAACATTGTGGACTGACACTGGATCAGTTCACATTTCTTCTAATATTGCAATGTTTCAAAGTCTAAGTTACATTTTCTGGTTCATGCCATTTTTAGTTTCTACACTGTGTGTTTATGTGCCACCTTACTGTTATTGAGCTATAAATGATTTTAACCACCTATATTAATCTTACAGGGAATATTTACCATAGATTATTAAAAATGCACTTAAATTTTTTTTAAAAAATATAAATATTTTCCTGCCTAAGATGCTTTCAACATCACATTTTATCATTATTACACAGTAAATTGGTGAGTATGATGTATAATATCAATCAAAAACAAGATTTTAATATAAAAACATTTTTAGAATTAGCTATTTTTTTTTTCAAATTTCAGCACATCTTAAATCAGGTTGTTTTGAATTCCTTTTCCATGATAAGAATTGCTGGCCATTTCCTTAAATATTGCTATTACTATACCAAATCCAATCATTTAATTAAGTGAACTCATGGTTTAAACTATTTCTTTGTTAGGAATGATAAATCAGCTAATTTATTACTAAAACATTTACTTATTTTACCCTGTAACTAAATCTATTGCTTTGGGGATTATTATTCCAGAATACAATCTGGAATACTAAACCATTTTTCGAAATAATAAATCATTTAATTTAATTCTTCCTAGAAGTCCAGTGAAAATGAAAAGGAATTAAAAAAAACTAATCACCTCATTAATGGTTAATCTGAAAAAATTACTTATTTCACCCTGTAACTAATTTTATTGCTTTGGAGATTATTTTCCAGAATGCAATCTGGAATACTAAACATTATTATGTAGACATCTTACATGGGTTCTCTTATAAATGAATGGTGGGGATCTTCAAAAAAGGTAGCTGGATCTTGAGGCATTAAGACAAGAGAAGTAATAGCACCCATGATGAAGTCACCGGACTGGAAATAATTGTGAAGAATAGGGAGAGGATCATGAACCTTGCAATTTTTCATGTCAGACTTGTAAACCATGTCAGTCAAGAATAGGAGCAAAATGTTCGTGATCATTATGCCAAACTTATGTCCACAATAGAATTTGTTGGATAAAGCTTTAGAATCTTCAAGTTTACGTATGAAGGAACTATGCAGTCACATACTCCCCACAAGGCCTCATTTCTACTGAAACTCTTAGAACAAGTCCTAATTTTCAGGAATTATTCTGATAGCATTTAGCTATAACTAGAGTCTAGCTCCAAAGGGGAACAGAGATGTACTGTTTTCATAAACACTATATTTTGTTCTTGCTATTGCATAAATATTCAATATCTTTAAGTGCAACCAGCATTCAGAATTAATAATAGTGATGCTAATTATATATGGAGAGAAAATGGCAATAATTACATTTTTATTTCTCTATAGTATTGTGGAAAAAATGTTATCTCATGTGTAAATACTGATTATTCCAATCTGGCTAATAAATGTCATTTTCAATTTATGAATGAAAGAACATTTCTGAGGGAAACAGGGAACTTTCCTTCTTTATTTGCACTTATACTGAGTATTAAGTCAGAATGTCCAAATATGGCTGTGTCTCCAATTAGGGTGCATTTTCAGAACAAAGTTAATGCATGTGGAGGTTCAAAATCCTTCAATGTACACATGTGCTTGAAAACAATTTTTTAATTGTTAATTTTTTAAGGTGCTGGACTGGTAGTCATTGTAAAACAGTTATGATTTCTAGATTAAAAAGGTTATTTTGTTTAATTTTGTCTATACTATGTGCGAGGGAAAACTTTACCATTACCTTTTATTAAAAGATACTAATTAACCAAAAAAAAAAAAAAAGGATCATGTTACTGATATGACTCAAGGATCCATTCTTTTAAGCCATGAGTATCTAACCTGTAGCATCATGTTGCTGTCACATGACGTATCACAATGTTTTTTTCCCATTCACGGATTTTGGGTCATTATAGTTTGCATGTGACACATCTGGCCCATGGACTGTCAGTTTGAGACCACTGTTTTTAGCAAATCTAAGCAAAAAAGTCACATCACAACAAACTCTCTTCTCTATATCTTTCATCTCCTCTTGGTTTGTCTGCATCATAAGATCAGATAAGACAAGGTAAGATGATAAGATAAGATAAGATAAGATAAGATAAGATAAGATAAGATAAGATAAGATAAGATAAGATAAGATAAGATAAGTTGATTTGAGGGGACAGGAGTGGGGAGGGGATAGGAGAACAGAATCTTATTGTCATTTTTTTACTGTCAGCACACTGGAGCATATTAAAAATGAAATTCTATTGCCTACTCTCAAGAGAAAGTATGTATCTACCCATATCCATACATAACACACATATAAACATGGTATTACATATAGTATGCACAGAGAGAGGGAGGGAGGGGAGGGAGGGGGAGAGAACTTGAGAGTTCTCAAGGTTGATGCTGTATGGAACAAAACTGTGACTGAATAATAATTTATTCCACTTCAATAAGTGTGAATAAATGTATGTATGTATCTTTCTATGTATTGAGGTGGTCTGCATTTATTTTGATAAACTATATTTATCTGTTTAACATGTCGTCCATTAGGTTCAATATCTATCAAGACTGCACTAAAGGAGGTCATATGCCAGGAATCCCTACAAAGAAGTTATATTCTGACTCTGTAAAACACTTAGAGAGAGCCGTAAAGTACTGTGAAGTGGTATGTAAGTCTAAGTGCTATAGCTATTGCTATTCTGCTCACATGAGTAATAACTTTGCCCAACATCAGAAGAAAGATACAATTCCAACAATATCTCCAACATAAACTTGGAAAATATACAGCATTGGCAAAGTTGACAGTATATATTCACAACGGAAGTTTAACCAAGGGAGGAGGAACTGATGTCGCAGCAATATGCCGTACTCTCCATGGGGATCTATGGAGGTTTGTTGAATTCCTTCTACCAGAGAGTCCAGATGGACCTAAGCCACCTTGGAGGGGTGGTGAAAAAGACAGCACACTCCGTAGATCACAAGGAGATTGCAAACTCCTTTTTGATCTGGAGGAAGGCTCTCAATCTGGCAGGAAGAAAAAGATGGCCATTGCATGCCTGTACGAGGCTGTAACAGCCTGACTGGAGAAGAATGAGTGAAGATTGAGAAGGAACAGGATGGTGACTGGGTGAGAATTTCCCAACTTCTGTAGAGGAATTTGCCCCTTTTAAAACTGGCCTGAATGACAGTTGGACTGTAAAAGAAGGGGGTGGATTTCTTTATCTGCCACCCCCTGAGAATAGCAGTGAACAAGCACAAAGCCCAAATAGATCTGGATAAGAAATTTGAACTATTTGAGCTATTTGAGAGAATAAGAGTTAAAAGAGGAAAATTTGACTGATTATTCTAAGGACATTATTAATTGGATTTTTACTGAACTAAAACTTTTTTTTAATATGAAACTTGGGCTCTGGAGCCCCTAAAAAGGAAAAGATTCAGCTTGTATGTTAAAGCAGGGGTGGGCAAACTACGGCCCGCAGGCCACATCCGGCCGTTGGTCTGTCCAATGCGGCCCGCCCCTGAAAAAATAGCTGCCATTGGTCTGTCCAATCAAGCCCGCCCCTGAAAAAAAATCGCTGGGCGTGGCGTATTGCCCTGTGCCACGTGGCCCCCAAGCTGCAAAACAGTGCGGAGCGATCTAGGGGTAGGAAAGAAAAGAAATTTGCAAAGACCTCGGCTGGGAGTTCGAAATCACCTTCGAGTGCGATCTCTCCGAAGGTGAGTCCCGCGATCCCCCTTTTTCCAGGGCTTCCAGGCTTAAACTTTGCAAAGGCAAAGCTTGCAGGCTGGAGCGTCTTCCGCCGAGGAGCGAGAAGGGTTCCACCGGCGGGCGGGGCGGGCTGCTTGGAGCCACCTAAAGCTAGGCCGCTGCTGGTGGAGCCTTGCCCTGCCTTGGTGCCCGTTTCCGGCTCGGCGGTCCTGCTCGGGCGGCACAAAAGCCTGCTCCCAGCACCCGAGCAACTTCCCAGCAACTTTAAGCTTCGTTTTAACTCGCTGGCGCTCGTGCCTGGCCCGAGCCGGCGGAGGGAAGCCCGGCGGGCGGGCGGGCAGGCGGGCTGCTTGGAGGAGCGACCGGCGGCACTCCGGGCTTCCCCTCCACCGTGCGGCTCGGGGCGAAGCGGGAGCACCAGCGAGTTAAAACAAAGCCAAAAGTTGCTGGGAAGTTGCTCGGTTTTCCGGGCTTCAGGGCTTTGCAAAGGCAAAGTTTGCAGGCTGGAGCGTCTTCCCGCCAAGGAGTGGGAAGGGTTCCGCCCGGCGGGCAGGCGGGCTGCTTAAACTTTGCTCGGGCGGCACTTTAAAAGCCTGCTCCCAGCACCTGAGCAACTTCCCAGCAACTTTCGGCTTCCTTTTAACTCGCGGGCGCTCGCGCCTGGCCCCGAGGGCGTGGCAGAGGAAGCCCGGTGGGCGGGCAGGCTGCTTGGAGGAGCGACCCGGCGGTGCTCCGCAGCAGCAACAGGCAGTTTCGCCTGGGCTCCGCTCAGGTGTCCAGCTGGGAGCTGTCAGGAGTTGCTACCGCCGGCGCAGATCCGATGCGGCTCCAGTCCCGCGTTGCCTTGGGAAGGAAAAGGCAAAACCAGGAGCCGCTGAGCCTGAGCCTCCGGTGGCACTGCTCCCGTTGCAAAGCACCGCCCGCGGCTCTTCCTTTTTGCCTTTCCCTTCCCGAGGCAACGGGACTGGAGCAGCGCTGAGCAGCGCCGGCGGTAGCAACTCCTGACTCAGGGGCCTCCGAGGGGAGGGGAAGGAGGAGAAGAGGGGGAAGGGTGGGGGGCGATTCCCCAAAAAATCTTGTGCTTACCCGGCCCGTCTGTCAAATTTTAAAAGTCAATGCGGCCCCCGAGCCAAAAAGTTTGCCCACCCCTGTGTTAAAGGAAGTTAAAAGAGAAGAGAAGAAGAAGAAAATAGAATAGAATGCATTCAAAATACAATGAAAGTTGAAAGCTGCTCCAGCACAGTGCCCCAAACACCACATCACAATCACACTACAGAGTATTTAAAAATAAAATTAATTAAAGTAATAATAATAATTAAAAACCTAATCTAAAACCTATTTAAAGATATATTAAGTTAGACAGTTTAAAAATGCCACTTTATACATAGGTCTAAATCACAAATGTACTGTTTGATTCAAGACAATTATTGCCTTGGAAAAGAAACTGTTTCTCAGTCTATTAGTCTTCATTTTATAGACCTATAATGTCTCCATGATGGTAACAATTCAAAATATGAATGACCAGGATGAGAATGGTCTGTGGATTTTTTTAGTGCTCTAGAGAAGAGTCTGGTATTTGCAATCTCTTCCAAAGAAGAAAGAGAGCAACCAATGAATGTTTTGTGCTGTGTTTATAACTCTCTGGAGCATCTTCTTATCCACTGCAGAGCATCCAGCATACCACAAAGTTGTTTTTTTAAAACAAATTTTATTAATTTTCAAGGACAAACAAAACATAGAACATCAAACATTAAAACATAAAACCTCCTTTCTGTGTAAATTTTTACAAAGCAAATAAAACATTGTTTTATACAGCATAATTCTAATTTATCCCATTTCCATATCCCATTTCCATATAAACACATATATATCTTTTAACAAATTTCTCATTATTTCTCCCTTTGCTTTTATTCAATTATATTTCTTTTCTATATTTATCTATTTTATATATTTTTATTCATTATACTTATATTTTCATCTGGCTTGTTTACAATGATTCTCTTCTAACATTCCTCCAAGGTTTTATTAAATCTCAATCAGACATAAACACACAAAACACAAAAAACATAAAACTTCTTTTTGGAAAGTGGCTTAACCCCAGGTTACATCTTTTTGTACAGACTTAAATCAAATTCATGGTCATCTTGTATACCATTAGTTATCTTATTTACCATTCTATATTTTCTATCTATCTTCCCCCTACTTTTCACTCTCTTAATTCTATTTAGTTTATTTCATCTTAATTCGAATCATTATACTTGTATCTTTTGTCTGTTTTTTCCCAATTATCCATTTATCTCTTTCTCTTTAGCAAAAAAATTCTCCTGTAATCACTAATTGAAGTATGACGCCTTTCTATCATTCCCCTATATTTGACATTTAAAACAATACATAATTTCCATTCTGATTCTGCTTAGTACATTCTAAATACTAAATTTTAAAGTAAAAAAATGATAATGATAATGATAATGATAATGATAATGATAATAATAATAATAATAATAATAATAATAATAATAATAATAATAATAATAATAATAATAATAATAATAAATCTATAAAATATTTAAATATATAATTTCCATTCTGATTTTTTAATACATTTTCAATACTACATTTTAAAATAAGAGAATAAAAAAAGAAATAATAAATTTGTAATAAGCTCTGTCATTAAATCTTAACCATTTTACACATTCTCTTTAGAATCTATCATCAAAATTGAGCATTTTAATATTTTAATATTTTATTAAATCTTCCAATCTATTTCAAAGACAGATACTACAAAACAGTCTTGTATGCTTCATTCTTATTCTACTTAATGTCTTATTTTAAAATAAAAAAATATAATAATAAATTTATAATAACATTGACACAATAACCAATTAAACTCTATAAAACTAAACATTTTACACCTCTAATTTTCTATTTCAAATACAAATACTACAATACTATCTCATGTACTTTTGCAGAATCTTTTTTTTTTAATTGTACTTTACCCTTTATCTCTGAAAAAAAATTGCTTTTTTCTATCTTGTTTCAAGCCTTTGTGGCTTTTTTTCCTCTTTTGCCTTCCTTTCTTATCCGATCTGGCCTTTTTACCCCTCCATATCCTAACCTCCGCCTTTTTAACTTCCCCTCTCTGTTGTACTCCTCTTTTCTGTTGCTTTCTAACATTGTATCGATTTTGCACTTATTTTTCTCTTTCTTGGTTGTTTTTTTAAGTCTTAAATTCTTCATTTTCCTTCCCCTTTTCCTCTTTTCTTTCTTAGTTGAAATTTTGTCCATTAAAGATGGCTTCTTCTTCTTCTTCTTCTTCTTCTTCTTCTTCTTCTTCTTCTTCTTCTTCTTCTTCTTCTTCTTCTTCTTCTTCTTCTTCTTCTTCTTCTTCTTCTTCTTCTTCTTCTTCTTCTTCTTCTTCTTCTTCTTCTTCTTCTTCTTCTTCTTCTTCTTCTTCTTCTTCTTCTTCTTCTTCTTCTTCTTCTTCTTCTTCTTCTTCTTCTTCTTCTTCTTCTTCCTTCCAGTCCTCCTGCTGTTGTAGTTGCTGGTAAGTAGAAATCACCATTTCTAAAAAGTGACAAACAGCTCCCACTAAGCCCTCACTTTCTTGTTCTTCTTCCTTTATTTTTTCATATTCCATTTTTAAATCATCCACAGATAATGCCATTATAAAGCTTTTCCTTTTTCTTCTTTTTTCTTTTTTTAAGACAACCAAGATGTTTTTAAACTTAGAGCAGTTTCCAAAAGTCCAAAAGTCATCAAGCAATCCAAACAAACACAGAGTTCTTCCTTTTTCTCCTCCTGGGGCAATATCAGTTACAAAGTCCCAAACTGTATTTTGAAGCCTTATTACAATTAATTTCTGATCTTATAATCTTCAAGGCATCTCCTCCAACAAAGTCTTAATATAGATTTTTTTTTGTCCTCTCCCTTCCCACTTGTAACAAAGAGCTTTGAATTTTTACCTTCTGTGCAAAAGCAGGTTTTTCGATGTCCATTTGTTATCTCCGTAAGGAAGGAGAGTGAACTTTCCCTTTCAGCACTTCCATTCACCGCTTTGAGAAACTCCTTTGGAAACAAAGTATCTTTCAAAAAATCAGGGTTCCAGGATATTTGAGTGTCTTAGTGTCCCGGTTCAGCCAAGAAAACTTTCACTTTTCAACACTTCCTCCTGCACAGCCTTGCCCGGTTCAAGATTTCTTTGTGGCGGCCATTACTGACCGCCGCTCCACCGCCTCCAGAAAAAGGAGTCTAGCCAGCTGGGGAGGGGCGTTGCGATACCCCCATACCCCAAGCCGGATCTCCTCTATCTTCCGCTACCCCTCCAGGGTAGCGACAACCCCCAAATCCAATTGGATCGGGGGTACTTCAGCGGCGAGCGCAGCAGGGACCCGCAGCAACATGGATTCCTGCCGCCGCTGAAGCCTTGTAACCGGAAGTGCAGCATACCACACTGTTACACGGTATGCCAAAATGCTTTCGATGGTAGAACGGTAAAAAGTAACTAGCAACTTCTCACCCAGACCATTCTTATTCAGCAGCCTCAGAAAGTGCAGGTGCTGTTGGGCTTCCTTTCCTTCCTTTCCTTTCCTTTGCCATAGTGTGGACCAACCAAGTAAAGTTGTCAGAAATATTAGTTCCTAGAAATTTAAAACTATGAACTCTTTCCACACAATCTCCATTGATATATAGTGGGAGAGGCTCTGCTTCACATTGTCTGAAGTCTATAATCAATTCTTTGGTCTTTTTGATATTCAGG
The DNA here is from genome assembly GCF_049901735.1 of Notechis scutatus. NCBI lineage: Eukaryota > Metazoa > Chordata > Lepidosauria > Squamata > Elapidae > Notechis > Notechis scutatus. Next base: position 126,786 of record NW_028263113.1, on the reverse strand, counting down.
GCGAGGTTATGACTCTTGCACCACAAGACCAGTCTGAGAACCTCTGACCCATAGGCCATTTTGTCTTCTTCTGATATGAGCCCCACCAATGTGGTGTCATCTGCAAATTTTACTATAGAGTTAGTGGGACAAGAGGGAGTGCAGTCGTAGGTGTAGAGTGAATGGAAGGGGGCTCAGCACACAAGCCTATGGAGAGCCACTGCTGAGAGCAAGAGTGGAGGAAAAATAGCTGTCAATCCTAACAGCCTGGGGTCTGTTAGTAAGAAAGTCCTTTATCCAACAGCAGATGTGAGAGGAGAGGCCCAATTCTAGCAACTTCTTAATCAGTATATCTGGAATGATGGTATTAAAATCCGAGCTGTAATCAATGAAAAGCATCCGTAGATAGCTCCCACTATGCTCCAGATGGTTCAGTGCAATGTGGAGAGCCATAGCAATAGCATCCTCTGTGGATCTGTTATTCCGATAGGCAAACTGGTATGGGTTAAGATTTGATGGGAGGCAATCTTGTATATATTTTAAGACCAGTCTCTCAAAACACTTCATAATTATGGGTTGTGAGAGCTACTGGTCTATAGTCATTTAAAGTATCAGGAGAGGGCTTTTGGGGAACTGGAATAATAATGGAAGTTTTGAGACAAGATGGAAAAATGGCTTGTGTAAGAGAAAGATTGAAAATATTTGTAAACACACCTGCGAGCTGGTCAGCCTATGCTTTGAGTACTTTCCCAGGTACTCCAACAGGGCCAGCAGCCTTCTTTACATTCACTGCTCTAAGCACCTGCTTCACATCATACTCTTATACTGGGAACAGCTGAGTACCAGTGGTTTGTAGAGGCAGTGTGTTTGAAGACCTATTCAGTTCGAATCGGGCAAAGAAGCAGTTAATTCTTCTGCTAGTGATGCATCCTTTTTGATCGATATGGGGTTGCTGCCCCTGTAATTAGTGATGTGTTTAATTCCCTGCCAAGCCCATCATGGATCATTATTTGTGAAGTAGTCCTCAATCTTCCCTTTGTAGTCCTTTTCTGCCTCCTTGATGCCCCACCTCAGTTCCGCTCTTGCCTTGTTATACCAAACCCTGTCCTCAGACCTGAATGCCATATCATGTGTCTTGAGAAGTAATTGCACATCCTTGTTCATCCAGGGCTTCTGAGTTGGAAAAATCTGGATGCACTTATTCACAGTAACCGTATCCACACAGGTCAAGATGTAAAACAGTAAAATTTTTGTATATTCTTCCAAATCCTCTTGTTCAAATAAATTCCAATTCGTATTTGAGAAACAATCCTGCAGCTGATCAAGTGCTCCCTCTGGCTAGATCTTGATGAGTTTGATTTCAGGCTTAGCTTTCCTTCTGAGTGTGTGTGTGTGTGTGTGTATGCTGGTATAAGGAACAGTAATAAATGATCTGAAAGTCCCAGATGTAAAAGGGACACTGCTTTATATGCATGTTTTATATTAGAATACACATGATCAAGTGTGTTGTTTTCTCTGGTGGCAAATGTCATATACTGAGTAAATTCAGGAAATACAGTCTTTAAACATGCCTTATTAAAATCACCAGTTATTATATGAGCCCCATCAGGATAAGCCTTAAGTTATTTGTTTATTGTAATATGCAAATATGCAAGTGCAGTACTAATATTTGCCTCAGGAGGTATGTAAAAACAAGAGAAATAGTGCAACAGTGCTGGCCACAAAAAACATAGTGAAAGTGAAAAAAAGAAAGGGAGTGTAACAATTGACCTTGGGTGGTTTATTAAAAAAACATTGTTACAAGATGCCTGCCTCTGGGAACTGTTTACAGAGAAAACTGCAGTGAAAAAGAGTGGAAACAGTGTAAGTTTTAAGCATTGTAGCTCTCTGTCTGAATATAAACTGAGCAACTGAACTGGAAAAGAATAGAACTTGTTTATACAGCAAGTGAAGATTTTTATCCTTCTTCTCTCCTTTTTGGTGATTCATAATTTGCTTGATATCCTTTGTGGATTACTGTTGAGGTAATTCCCCATTAGGAGAATGAGCACATACAGGGAGACGTAGTGAGAGTGGTGAAGAATAACACACAACTAGCACAAAGATACACTGTATAGTAAAATGTAGGTTTTTACTTCCAATAAACATTTAAGCAAAGTTCAACAAAACAGTCCAAGTCATTCACGGTTAAAGCAGTCAGTTTTCCAGTCCAGGGATAATGCAAATATCAAAGTCCAGTATCAAAAACAGTTCAGTAACAGACTTACATCAAACCCAAGAATAACAGTCAATAGGGAAAAATTGAGGAACGGCAACACTCTACAGAAACACCAGAACAGGAACGAAACACAATCCAGGTTTCTGGCTCCATCTTATAGCCATTTGAGGAACCACACCCAATTACAATTTTAGCGTTCTCTTAAAGAGACAGTATTAAAATGTTTATCCTGGTTTATATATTTTCCAACCCAACTAACTGTTAGGTGACTTACATTCCTAACATTCTCCCCTTTGGGTAGGACAATATATACAACCTTACATTCTTAGTCCATAATCCTCACAACAAGCCTTATGCTTTACAGAGCCTTGGGCTTTTGTAAAATGATCTGCAATGTTGTTTTCTGACATACAGTATTCCAGCTTAATCATCTTACTTTGCACACATTGTCTCACATTTAAATATTTTAAATCTGTGTGTTTTGTTCTTGTCTTAACAGCAATATTTGAAGTCATCTGTATTGCTGATTGGTTGTCTTCATAAACAACAATCGAATCTGTTACATCAATTCCCATATCAATTAATAGTTGCTTATAACAAATTAAATCTTTACATAATAAAGACAAACATGAGAATTCAGCCTTCATTGTTGACAAACTTAAATGTTTCTGTCAAATAGACCTCCATCCAATCAACACTTTTCCCAATAATACTACCGTACCCAATGTAGATTTACGTGTATTTATATCTGTAGCTAAACTTGCATTGGCATATGCAGTTAGACTTAGTTCATCTTTAGGCTCCAAATACAATGCATAATGCATTGTTTGTTACAGATATCTTAACACACACTTAGCAGCTTGCCAGTGCCTTTCAGTCAGCTCAGCATTAAACCTCGCTAATTGATTGCTATATCTGGCCTTGACCAATTACTTGACCAATTACTGAGATAAGATAAACTACCTATCAAGGACTGATATATGTTCTTATCAAAAATAAGATTTTGAGCATTTAGTTGTAATACAACAATTTGAAATACCTCTCAAAGTCTTATTTTTAAAAAACCTCTGTAATATTATTTCAGTGTTAAATGGTACACAAGTTATTTTGGATATTATCCCAATCATGCAAGAAAAAAAAATCAAAACTTACTTGGTTGAAACTGTTATGCCAGGTGATGATTTCATTATGAATGGTGAATTTTTCCTCTTTAACCTAGGGATCCAGCTTCCCCACTTTCACTCGTTGGAAGGATTGGTTTGGGAAGGTGACCCAGTTTATAATATCAAATCCAGATATCAATTCCCTCCTCTGATTGAACTGAATCCTATCCCCAGCACTGTTATTGAATGAGATTCCTTTCATAAACTGGTGGAGCTGAATATCAATGAAGACACAAAATTGATATTAATACAGTATCAGTAATCAATAAATGTTTCATATCAATTGTTGCAACAACATCTGCTGAAGTTTTCTTAGCCCTCAACATTTGGTATATTCCTTCATATAGCCTAAATATTTACTGAGAGAAACAAAATGTCTATGTATAAATGCATCTTTGTTTCTTACCTGGAAAAGAGAATGAAATATGTATGCTGAAACATACGAAAGAATCAAGGAAGAAGAGTCTGAATGAACATGGATTAAATAATAGTGCAAAGCAAGGAGATTGAGATAATCTGACTGATTGAGAAAAAATGAGAAATGATTTACAGAACATATTTATTAAAGAATGAATGCAGTAAGAGAAAGAACAAGACTAGGAAATTCATAAAGAGAGTTAATGACATCCATAAAAGAGAGAGGTAATATAGTTGAATGACAACAAGCATTGCATGAAGCAGTGCATTGGCAAGGGTGAAAGCTAGTGTGTTTGAAGGATAGAAAGTTATGGAGTGATATAGTGGGTATAAATTAGATTTTCCTATGTCCCCCATTTATATTGTATCTCAACCCTTCATTTATTTGGTTTTATGTGATTTGTATGGAAAATAGATTGTGAATGTTCAGTACCTGCCGTGATTGTTGCTCTGGAATATTCAGTTTTCTCCAATTCAACTTTCTATTGTGCTTTTGTTTTATATGCATGGCATGTAAAGCATGAGCTATAACATACACTGCATTGTATATATTATAACTATGACCAGTCATGTTCATTTCAAAAAGAGCCCCAGGAATGTCATCTAATTTCTCCTTCTTTGTGCAAATGTCACTCTCTTCCCCATTGACCAAGGAACTGGGAAAGCCACATTGAAACGCATGCATCCACACATCTTTAATAAAGCCATCTTCTTTTGCTGAGAAATGGTATCTTTCCTGAACAAATTGCTGAAATCCTGGAACTTCATTGGAATAAAGTGAAAAGGACAGGGCACCATGGATGTCTTGAATATCCCAACTCCTTTGGTAAATTACTGTTGCAAGATCCGTTTGGCAGGGTATGACCCACACTTTATCTTTTGGCTCCATAGATTCTGATTCAATTTTAGGAAGATTTAGCAACAACCTCAGATGCAGAAGTGTTGTTTCATAGACAATTATTGCATTTGTATTACTGTTCATAGTGAGATAAAATGTTTCCACAAGCCACTCCAGTTCCACAAATACATTGCTGATGTGCAGTTGTTTAATTATCTTTAAAAAGGCAATGCAAATGCCATGAAGAGGAAAAGTTGAAAAAATCATCCGCACAAATATTTCATCATCATCATCTCTCACAAGGATCCCAACCCAGGTCCATTTGAAGTAAACAAGCAACTGAAGAAATCCTTGGTATATAATATTTTCATTTGGCACCATGTGATAGAGGAAAAAGGATTCAATCTGATCTGACAACCCTAGATGTGATCCATAGATTAACTACAGGAATAAGAAAATTAATAGAAGCTTAGAGAACAAAAATAAATGAAGAAATATTTACTTACTATTTTACTTTATAATATTATAAACTAGCAGGTGCACAAAGCTGCTTTACTTTGGGAGATATTTCTCAAGCATCTAGCAAATTTCAGATTGTATATGACTTATTTTAACAGCCTTATAAGAATAAAAACATTATTTTTTTATTCATCAGAGGATAGATTCCTTATATTCTCATGCTGTATAATTGATAATATCACACTTCAATAACATGCTTGCATTTCAAATTGGTACATTAGAATTCCCAAAATAATGTTTTCTGGGAACTTTCTAAAATACATCTGAATTGGTTGGTTGTCTGGATGTCTGACTGGTTGTTTGGTTGTTGTTTGGTTGATTAATTAAAATTTAGCTTGAGGGATCCCAGGAGTTCTTTGACCTTGGTTGATTTTTAGCAGGCATTTAAATATCCAAATTACTGTAGCTAGTCTCACCAGTGATAATAAGGCTGGGGTTTTGTTCTCTGTATTCTAGCAGTTTAATGGTTTAATTGAAATCAAAATTTAACTTGATTTCAATTGAAAACCATCTTCAAGAATAACTCCTGGTCACCTACCTCAGAAAAAGGAAAATGAAAAGCTGTATATGATGAAGCTTACTGAGTCAGAAGATACTTTCTAGCTCTCCTTCATTGAATATCATGTTTCTTTGAATATTTTATAATCTTATTTTCCTGATTCAATCACTATAAATTGTTCAAAATAATTTGGTGTTGTAATAAAATTCCTTGTTACTAAAACCTTTTTCTAATTTCCTTGGGGCACTCTTGTAAAGATCATGGTCCTTTCCTTACAATTAGTCTATAAAACCAAATTTATTATTCATATTGCTTCAAACATTAATAATTTGTTTTCTTTATATGCTTTATTAATCAATATAAACTAAGTAAATATCAAGCACAAATTAGCATGTGTAGAATTTACATAGATATAGATAACTCCAAAAATGATACAAGCAGACAAAGAGATGGATGAGATAGCAATAATTTCCAACGGAACAAATAGAGTATATTTTAAGAATTCAAAATAGAAAAGAGAATAAAGAAAAAGAATTTTTAAAAATGAGGGGGGAACTGCGAATGTGTGCTCTAGAGATTCAACAGCAAGATAGAGATGCTGTGGCAGAAGAAATATTTAGATTAAATAAACAAGATAAAAGGAGCTACAAGATATCAGAGGAGAAGCATGAGAGATTTACCAAAAAGTCAATAAGAATTGAAATTCTAAAAAGAACAAGAGATGATGGATAGATAAAGAATACTTTTTAACATGGTGGCCATTTTATTAACTGTTAGAAAAAAGAGTAGAAAGTAAAAATTGGGAAAACAATATTATATATACTGAAATATAATAGGGCATATTATAATTACTATGTATTACACAAATGTTAGAAGTTAAAAAATTATGATTATGTATATCTAAATGGTCATATCTTTACAATAATTGTACGTAAAGTATATTGACCCAGATAGTCCACTGTACACCAGGTATTTATGGATGTTAAAGAAAAATCATAAATAAAAAAATGATAACCTGAAAAAAAAAAGAATTTACATAGATGTAAAAAGTTCAGAAAAATCCACATGACTTTATAAGAACTCACATTCACTACATATCCTGCCTGTGGAAGTTTGTATAACCTCAAGATATCTGCCATGTCAATAAAGATTTCAGAATAAAGAGCCCCAATGATTGCGACCAAACTGTTCCGAAAGCCACACTTATAATTGGGAACCATTCTCTTCAGAGGTGAAAAAAGTTCCATTGTTGCGTGGTAAATACATCTTCTATCATAATTGTCAAAAATATTGATGCCCAAGGTAACATTGGGCAAGATCTGAGGGTTTTCATTTATCTCTTTCACAGCAAATATCGAAGCCAAAATGTGCTGATAAAACTTAGTCTGGACACTGGAATAACAATTGTAGGTGATAAAAGAAGCATATTATACATAAGAGAAACATTCTAAAAAATATATGGCCCATCCAAATATTTTGCCTTTGAAAGCAATAATAGAGTGTCACATGCATTGTATACTAAGTATTTCATACAGTTTAGCTTTGCATAGTTTTTGAACAGAAAACACAAATTTCTCAATATCTTAAATGCTTTTCAATTTTAATAAAGATTTGAAGATTTCCTCATCTGAAAAATCACAATCATAAATTGTGACAATAAAATGTGTTATTAATAGTCTGGCCTAGTGAGAAGAATGGGTTTTTTAAATTTATTAAGAAAGAGAATATTAAGTCTCTAAACAAAGGAAGGGATTCAAAAAAATTGCAATGATAAATGTCCTAAAACTCTTAGCATATCCTTGAAATATTCTGATGCAAACATGAATTGTTTTGAAATCCATTTTCCTTTTAATCCATTTTCTTTTTAACACTTTAACATCCTTTCTTTTGTTTAACTGATTAAAAATGGGTCATTGAACAGCAGGATTTCTATGACACATTCTCAGGATCCTTTAATTTTCAGCTAGTAAATTGAAGCAATTATTTCTAATTCCTTTATGAACCCTAGATAAATAAAGCAAGGCATGTATATTTGAATGAGAGAGAGAGAGAAATTGTCACTAAAAGTAATTCTAGAATGTGTAAGAGTATCAAAAATGTAAATATAATTTAGAATCTCTTACATCAAACAATGGGATGGAGACACACTTACATGACTTCACCAATAAATGAAAGATGGGGATCTTCCAAGAAATTTTTTAGTTCCATAGGCATGAACATAAGGGAAGTAATGGCACCAATGATGAACTCACCAGGTTGGAAATAATTATGAGCAATAGGGACAGGATCATCAATAATGCAATTTTTCATCTCACATTTCCAAACCATGTGAAATAAAAACAAGAATAAAATAATCATGGTCAGTATGACAATTGTATATCAGTAGCAGAGTTTGTTTAATAATGGTTTAAAATCTTTAAAAATATACTAGTATGATTTGCCTTATCTATCGTCACACTATTCACAAACCTTGACACAGTATTCAGGAATCTTGACTTCTCCTTATCAGGAATAAACTTGAAAAACATCATCTGTCTTTAGATTCAAGTAACAGATGAGTATTGCGAGGGATTATTGATATTATTCATAAAGCCTCAATCTTGTTGGCTATAAATTGCTAGGGAACCCCTTAGTGTTAATAATAGCATTTTTGATAATAAAAGATAGTGGAAAGAAATGTCTTTAGATTTTCATTTCTCTGTGTTATGTGAAGAATGTGTTTTCTCAGTTGTACATACATATATTTGCTAGTAGATTAATAGAAAAAAACAGGGGTGTCAAACTCAAGGCCCGAGGCTGGATCCAGCCTGCAGGGTGCTTAGATCTGGTCTGCAGGACTGCCTTGGAAACAGCAAAAGAATGGCTTGTGGTGCCTCTGCCAGTGAAAATGGAGCTTGGGGGGGCTGTGTGTGTTGCTCTCCCAAGCTCCATTTTCACTGGCAGAGGATTGCAGGATGCTGTCACAGCCAAAAATGGAGCTTGGGAGCCTGTTTTCACTAGCAGAGTGCTCAGGCCACCACAGGTACCCCTAAGTGATGTTGAACTGGCCATGCCCATCTTGGTCACACACACTCCCAAGATCAAACACAACCCTGATGCATCTCTCAATGAAATTGAGTTTGACACTCCTGGAAAAAAAGATGTGTCAGTTTGGAAAATTGATATATTATTATGCTTGACCATTTGGATAATATGTAGACAATTTGCATTGTTTTATAATTTGAAAGAAACATTTATATGAAATAATGTACTGTTGGTATTTAACATCTGAAAAATGATTAAACATATATATTGAAAAGTTAAACAAATATCCGAAACATAACCAATGTACAGTATTTTTTAACATTTATCATGGACCTTTAAAATTACTAAGAAATATTAGGATCAAGTTGGTTTGCTTATCCACAAGATTCTTAACGCTGATGTATAGTGAAAACCAGAATTTTCCTTGTAGGATTGATAAAACAAAGAAATAAGGGACTTGGTCCTTATATATGACAATTGCTGCAAGGCTTCTATATGCACAAAGATGGGAAGATATGTGAACTTAATGGGATCAGCAGAGATGGCAAAATTGATTACATAAAGTTAATGATTTGACTGCTAGTCTTTCTGCATGATTTAGATTTCTTGCTTGATTTAAAAAAAAGCCAAGTCTTGACTTTGGGATTTGATGATTACATGTTTTGACTATAGTATTATGGTGCATTGTTGGAGTTTAAAAGACATACATTTTACTTTAATTATTTTTATATTTTATATATTGGATATTATAGATGCTTATGGAATTATGATTCATTTATGGATTATTTATTTTATTTAGATTAAAAGATAATGATATCGTGTACAGTTCTATTCTTCATTTGTTTGATAGGAATGCATATTATATTTTAATTTTGTATGAGTACTTGTTAAACTAAAATAAGTGTATTATATCTTATAATTGTATCCATATTGAAGAGTTTTTGTTATTGTTGTTTTGTGACTTAAATTTTTTGCTGTTGTTTCATCTCCCTACATTTCCCTTTTTGTTATAATTTTATTATATTAATATTAATCTTTTGTCATTCACTTAATAAAATTCTGCATATATATAAAAAATTTTTTGCACTACTTGTCACTTGAAATCTTTTCTGAACACAATTTGTTGGTCACGTCGCAAATATATGCCATTCTTTAATCCCCATTGCTGTTTTCTTTTCCTGAAAAGCAGGAAAAGAATATGGCTTTGAAGCTTGTATCCACATTATTTTTATATAATTTGCAAAAGAAGGAGAAAAGAGAGAGGAGAAGGCAGTCACATAACAGCCATACATATTACTGTTTTCTCATAATAATCCATGCCTGAAACAGTTTTCAAATCTTGACTCTCAAATTGGCTTGAAATGTACTTTGGTGATTAGCTTGGAATCTTAAAATCAAGCTCTTTTTGAATAATATCAGAACTAAGCTAGATGAGCTTAGTTAGATATTCAGTAAAAAAAAAAAAAATGCATTTTAGACTAGCCAGATAGTCATAATAAGTCAGCAGTAAGTGGAAGGTATCCTATCCTTCCCACCTGAGAGAAAAAGAAAATAAAAGGAAAAGGAAAAAAAGATGACTTTAAATATTCCTTTAAAAATACTTCACGTAATCCATTCAGAGAAATGGCAAATATTTTGTTTTAAATCCTAAATTGAAAATAGACATTTTGAACAGGCGGGAAACTGAAAAAGAATTCCATTACTGTTTGAATTATTGGTTTCTTATTGGTTTCTTTTGTTCTTCAGCTCAGGCCTCAAAATAATTTTGTAGCATTTTGGTAAAAATATGTAACCCAGCAATCCAGCAGTGGAAAACATCATGAAGAAAACCTGCACAGCTATTAGATATTTTCCCTTAATGTCAAGGTAAGTTGGAACAATGGATAGCCAAGCACTGCAAAAGGGCAACATATTGCACCTGGTAAATTTAGGTTTTTGAAAGTGCTAGGTAGCATTTTGGCTAGAAGAACCATTATAAAATATAAGCCCATGAAATCCAACATTCACTAAAATATAACAAATGAAATTTCATTATATTTCTGCATAGTTTTTTCTAATTTTGAACATATGTCAACACCTAGAAAGGTGGAAGAAGTTGACAACCACACAATACAAATAATTACTTGGAACCCTCCCCCCAGAAAAGAACAATGTAGATTTTCAGTCCTTTTTCTGCCCATTCTTGCATGCTGAATCCTGGCTCGCCAGCCATGAAAGCCAGAACTACTGTCTTGTAGACAGCCCCTATTCTAACAAAAATTACTTACCAGCAATAAAAGCTACCAATTTAAAAAAATAACTGCTTCTACCGTGTTTCTCACATAATAAGGCCGGGCCTTATATTTTTTTGACCCCCGAAAAACCGGCTAGGCCGTCTTTTCGGGGTGACTAATTTCCCCCTTGCATCCTCGGGTGGGCGGGCGGCGACAGCTTGGATGTTCGGGAGACCTTCCGCCACCGTTAATTTCCTTCTCCTTGCTGCCGTAGCATTACAGCAACGCCGCGGCGTTTAGGCGCAGCCACGTGCAGCCAGTCAGGGCTCCTCCCTGCAACCGGAGCCCTGAGGAGACACTTCAGCTTCAGGCGCTCCTGTGGTTCCACCTTCCTTTGCCTTCGATGGTAAAGTGAATTATTTTAAAACCTCCGCTCATCCTATCAGGGCCGTGCGAGCTGAGCAGAGCCGGGAAAGCAAGCCGCGGGTGTTTCCTGGTTCTGCCCAGCCCGCACGGCTCTGCCGTGGCTCTGGCGGGATGAGCGGAGGTTTTAAAATAATTCACTTTACCTTCAAGGCAAAGGGAAGGCGGCCACAGGAGCGCCTGAAGCCAAGTATACCAACAAAAAGGCAAATCCTCAAGGTGGGCTGGAGGGAGGTGGCTACGTGCCCCGGGCTGCTTCAATGCAAGGTCCTGACTTGCAGCATCCTGCCGTTGCCGCCGCGTCTTTCGCCGCCGCTCCTCTCCGACTGCAAAACTCGTGTGCTTCGCCAAACGCTCCGAGCGAGGCGAGCTCTTTCATACATAGAGAGGGAAAGACGCCGATGTGCTCCGAGAGGCTGGCTCTTTTCTCTAGCCGAGGCTGACAGGAAGTGCCTCCAGGGCCGTGGCAGGCAAGCCGTGGGTGTTTCCTGGTTCTGCCCAGCGCACGCGCTCTGCCACGGCCCTGGCGGGATGAGCGGAGGGCCCGGCGGGAGGCACTCGTTGCCTTGGTGACATTTTCGTGCCTCCGCCGCCTCCTCGCCCATCGCAGGTGGCGGTGGCGGCGGCAAGCGGCGGCGCCGCTGAGGGAAAAAGACAGCGCAGCCACCTTGCTTGCTTTCCCACCTGCCCGCCCCAGATAGCCTCAGGAGCGGCGGCAGTGGCAGCAGGCGCACACACTCCTGCCGGCGAAGGGAGGAGAGGCGAGGAAAGAGAAGGGAGTGCGGCAGCAGCGGCTGTCACAGTATCGCCTCATAGCGGGCAAGGCTGGCAAGCTGAGGTGGCCGCACCAGAGAGCGCCACTGCCGACCCGTCGTGAGGATAAAGGAGCGGGATAGAGATTCAGTCAGATGTCAGCCTCGGCTAGAGAAAAGAGCCAGCCTCTCGGAGCACGTCGGCGTCTTTCCCTCTCTATGTATGAAAGAGCTCGCCGCGCTCAGAGCGTTTGGCGAAGCACACGAGTTTTGCAGTCGGAGAGGGAGGTGGCGGCAAAAGGACGCGGCGGCAACGGCAGGATGCTGCAAGTCAGGACCTTGCATTGAAGCAGCCCGGGGGCACGTAGCCACCTCCTCTAGCCCACCTTGAGGATTTGCCTTTTGTTGTTGGTATTATTAGGCGCTTGTGGCTTCCTTTGCCCGAGCAAGTAAAGTGAATTATTTTAAACCTCCGCTCATCCGCCAGAGCCGTACGGGCTGGGCAGAACCAGGAAACACCCGCGCTTGCTTTCCCGGCTCTGCTCAGCTCGCACGGCCCTGATAGGATGAGCGGAGGTTTTTAAAATAATTCACTTTACCATCGAAGGCAAAGGGAAGGCGGCCACAGGAGCGCCTGAAGCTGGGTGTCTCCTCAGGGCTCCGGTTGCAGGGAGGAGCCCTGACTGGCTGCACGTGGCTACGCCAAACGCCGCGGCATTGCTGTAACGCCACAGCAGCAAGGGAGAAGGGAAATTAACGGTGGCGGAAGGTCTCCCGATATGAAGTGCTCCACCAACGCAGGCAGCACCATATCCGGGCATGCAACAAAGTACTTCTAACGGCAAGCCCCCTCGCCATTCCCCCCATTTCGCATGTTTAATATGGGCCTTAATTTGGGGGGAGGGGCTTAATTTGATTTTATGCCAATAAATCATGCTGGGGCTTCCTATTGGTGGAGGCCGTATTGTTGGAGAAACATGGTAGTTTCCTAAAAATTCAGTGACAGTAACCTATTTAGTAACAGATATGGGATATGGGATATTGAAACTTGGTTTATAACAAGAGTAAAGGGTATGGAAGATAGGAAGAGAGGAAAGGGAGGAAGGGAGAGAGAAAAGAAGGAAGGATTCTGGCTGTGACTCAATCTACTAAATCTGATTGTGGATCTTCATGCTTTCCTATTATAAACAGCTCATTTTTTTATAAAAATGAATATTGAATCAATAAATAGTTTGAATCAATTTGGATTGTAAATAAATTTCAGTCTGCAAAATAAATAAAATCACACTCTCTTCAAAACAAATGGAATGAAGGCTGATTCACAGACTACGATTATATTTTCTATGACAGAATAATTCCAGTTTAAATATTTACATTTTCCATTTATTTATTACCTCACAAAACAATACATGAGAGATGAATATAAATGATACAAATAACAAATATATCAAATGAGAAATAATACATGACAGAAATGTTGAAATAATTTTGTGTGTTTATTAACATTTTTTTCTTTTAATAAGTTGTTCTCTTTTATTTAACTCTGGCCTAACAATGATTACATAACATTTTGGGAAATATATACAGATCAGAAACCCAGCACTTGAGGCCAAAATGGAGAAAACCTCCACGGCCACCATGTATTTGCCTTTGGTGCTCAGGTAGGAAGGAACAAAAGAGAGCCACACACTGCAGAAGATCAAAGTGCTGAATGTGAGACATTTGGCCTCATTGAAACTGCTGGGGAGATTCCTGGAGAAAAAAGCTACTGTGAAACTGGCAGCTGCCAGAAAACCCATGTATCCTAGGACACAGTAGAACATGGTAGCTGAGCCTTCATTGCACTGCAGTACAATTTCTTCAAAATCTGAATGAATGTCAACTTCAGGGAAAGGGGGAAATGTGATGAGCCATACAGCACAGATGCCTGCTTGAATCAAGGAACTAGTAAGAACAATGGATGTGGCCAAGCCTCTTCCTACCCATTTCTTCATCTTGGATCCTGGCTTGGTGGCCATGAAAGCCAGAACCACAGTGATAGTTTTTGCCAGCACAGAAGACACGGCCACTGAGAAGATGATGCCAAAGCTAATTTGTCGAAGGAGACATATTATATTTCCAGGTGCAACAAGGAACTGCAGTGAGCAAAGGAAGCAGAGAAGGAGGGAGATGAGTAGAACATAAGTGAGATTTCGGTTATTGGCCTTGACAATGGGAGTATGGTGATACTTCAAAAATGTTGCCAGCACTCCAAAAGTGCAAAAAGAAAGAGAAAGTGCCAGAATGACTAAAGTTATCCCCATTGGTTCTTCATAGGATAAGAAAGATATTTTTTTGGGAAGACATGAATCTTTGTCCTTGCTTGGATATTGTTCTTCTGGGCATTCAGAACAATCCTGCATGTCTGAATTTAAGAATATATTTTTTCAGTAATCAATGTGTGTGTGTATATATAATCTTTGTAATATGATAAAGAAAAAAATGAACAAAAGAGAAATATAATCAAGATAGAAATACATTATTAACAAAAATACATAACAAATTCTTTTGTAAAATGAGAATGATAGAAATAAAAAGAGAACAACAGAACAGAGTAAAATTGGTCATGACATTACAATGTACCTTGATACCCTACGCTGCTATTGTTTATCTAATTTTCTACTGTGGCATTAATGATTTAGTAAAGAGAATTTAGAATGGTTGTCAGCTGCCACTTCATTCTTGCTTCGCTATCACTATGTGCCATAAACTTGGTGGGGAATGGGGGTTTCCAGGGTAATAAAACTCACTGTATCTCCTGAGGCACAGCTCTCAAGGTTGGGTGGATGGAAAATAGATGCATATCAGCTTTTACTAGAGATGTCCATTTTAAAAACATCTTTTTTGAATTCAATTGGATATGAGAGTCAGTATGGGGGAGCACCTAAGCGAAGAAACAGTTTGACTTGGAAGGTTTTTGTGTCTTCAGTTCTGGCCTTGCATTACTGTAATTCACTTGACTTCTAGTTAACTATACCTTTCTCACCAAATGGAGTTAAGGATTGTTTTTACTTAGAAGATCAGGCTGAGGAAATTCAGAAAATGCTTTATTCTCTTAAAAGACCCCTTTTCATGATTATTACCCTGTTCTTATACTGTGTATGTTTTCATTTGTTTGCTTGTTCTATTTAACAGGTGTAAAATTTGCTGCATGTTTGTTATTGACCCCCAGCTAATATTTTAACTGTGGAAGAGTATGTGACCTTGGATGTCTGTGGTTGGAATACATGCAGGTTGTTAAAGGGTTCATTTGCTTTATTTATTCTGTTTTGGTTTTTAATTTAATATTACTTTGTGCCACAAAGTATTATATAAGACAGATGAGCATGTAAGCTTCTAAAAAATAAAATAGAATAAAACCATATGAATATTCATATTCACAAGTAAAACAGAGCTTATAGTGGATATTTTCTAACACAGTTAAAGAAGAGAAGCCAAAAGCACTAGTGTTACTTTCACCAAATCTATTAATTGCTTGAATTATTTTGTAAACCAGATCAAGATAGCATTTAATGTATAGAAATAAGAATGCTAACAGAATAACAGAGTTGGAAGGGACCTTTGGGGTCTTCTAGTTCAATCCCTTCCTCAAGTATCAGACCCTATTTCATTTCAGATAAATGGTTGTCCAATCTCTTCTTCAAAATCTCCAGTGATGGAGCATCCACAATTTCTGAAACTGTTCCAGTGATTAATTATTCTAACTGCCAGGAATTTTCTTCTTGTATCTTCTTTCTTTGATTAGTTTCCATCCACTGCTTCTTGTCCTGCCTTAAAGTGCTTTTGAGAATAGGTTGACCATCTCATCTTTGTTAGCAATCCCTTCGAGATTGGAATACTGTTATCACTGAAAGCTTAGGAACCAGAGACAAATTCCTTGTGTGTCCAATCACACGTGGCCAGTAAATAATATTCCATCATGTCATATGTACTCCTTCTTTTCATTAAATTAGAGATACCCAATTCCTGAAGCCATTCTTCATATGTTTTAAACTCTACCCTCCCGATCATCTTCTCTGTACTCTTTCCAGAGTCTCAACATTTTTTTATATTGTGATGACCAAAATTGGATTAAATATGAAGTCTAAATAAATTAATAACCACATAAATAAACAACTAAATGTTCCCTACAATTACATGTGTTATGTTAAATCCTGGTGTGGTTTCACACTATTAAGATGAATTTTGTTCACAAGGCCTCTTACCCTTCTGTCTTGATATTTTCTCTTTGGGGCATGGAAAACAATCATAGCAGCAAAATGGCTTCTCTTCCTGTTTTTTCTTGAAATAACCAGGAAGGCAGCTTTCAGTACACACAGAAACAGGTAGTGTCTGCCCAAAAATTGAATTAAAGTTAGCATTCAATCAGGTTTTTGATAAAATAATTAAAATATCATGATTAATTGGCATTTTAAATAATAGGATTCTAATTGTGAGGTTTTTTCGTCATCAACATTATCATCAAAATTATTCAAGAATCATTTTTTTTCTTCTGTTCTATTAATAGGAGAAGTTATATACAGTAATATTGTTTCTTCTAAGCTGGAAGCATGCTAAAGTTAACTTAGTTGTACTCATAGCTAAAATTTCTTCTGGTCACTTTACATACTTTATATGCTAATACAATGGTGTGGCATATAATAAAGACATTTACAAGGGGTTGGTATATAGATAAAGATGACCTTAAAGAGAGCATATTTAAAAGAGATTACACTTTTTAAATGAAAATGCAGTGACAGCTTGATCCCAAGACTCTGATTCAGGATTGAATCACCACACCTAATTTGTGAACCCAGATTCTGATTTGCAACAGAATTTTCACATCACAGCTTTTCTCCTGCATAAGGTTTGCAACTTATGCCAAATTCAACATCTGGATGGACATATTTCAAAGAGGAAACATTTAATCTTTTCTATCCTTCCTTGCCAGATTAAATATGAAGTTGTTACAGGATGTAAATATTAGCACAGGGATTATTATGGTGGGATCCGGCCTTCACGAGAAACAAACAGAAATTAAAGTTTCTCAACATCTGCTCTCAGAATATGATAATATTTCAAAGTTTAGGTAGAATTTAAATAATGGAAATCAAAAACTAAATCTAGCAGCACGCTTATGGAAGCAGCCAGTAGGTTCATCTCTCCTCCCCACAGCCACAAAATTTCCTCATCTATGTCTAATAAAGACAATTTGGCTCATTAATTATTATCATAATACAAAACTAATGTAATATTATGTGGGAATTCATCAATCAGACTTGACATTGAATCTGAACTAATTCATTTTGGTAGTCTTTCAACTTCTTTTAAACTTCTTATATTTTTTTCTTCTAAATGTTTAATTGTTTTTCAAATAAATCAGCAACTAGTCTTTCTTTTTAAACTTTTTATTGAATATCACCATGCTTTATTTCTGAAATAACTCTCTATAAATTGTATTTCAAATAGCTTGTGCCACAAGAAAAAGCTCAAAACTTATTTGTAAAAATAATAGAGTTATTTTTGGATAACAACTCATCATGCAAGCAAAAATATCAGAACCTATTTGGTTGAGTTATTTTTGGATAACACCTCATCATGCAAGTAAAAATATCAGAACCTACTTGGTTGAAAGTGCTGTGCCATGTGATGACTTCATCATGAATGGTGAATTTTTCCTTTTCAACCCAGGGATCCAGTTTCCCTACTTTCACTCGTTGGAAGGATTGGTTTGGGAATGTGACCCAGTTTATAATATCATATCCAACTATCAATTCCCTTCTCTGGTTGAACACAATCATATCCCCAGCACTGTTATTAAATGAGACCCTTTTCAGGAATTGGTGGAGCTGAATAAAATAAAATAAAATAAAATCTGTCACTACCTCCATTTCTTTCCCATCTATTTTCCAGGAATTGAGATGGCCGAATGCCATAATCTTAGTTTTCTTAATGTTGAGTTTCAAGCCAACTTTTGCACTCTCTTTCTTTACCTGCATCAAGAGGCTCTTAAGTTCCTCATCACTTTCTGCCATTAAAGTGGTATAATCTGCATATCTGAGGTTGTTGATATTTCTCCCAGCAATCTTAATTCCAACTTGTGATTCATCTAGTCCTGCCTTTCTCATGATGTGCTCTGCATTTATTTTTTTACTTTCTTCACATTAGCAACTTTTGTATGTCCCTTTTGGAAATAGAGCTAAGTGTAAACAAACCAGATTAAATTATTTCCTTTTAAATTAAAGATTAAAATTAAAGATACATAGAAGATGGCAGTGCCCAACTAGGAAGGTTAGGCTCTTGCTCCTGGAGCACTATCTCCCTATAAAGCCACCACCTGCACCAGAAATCACCTTTAAAGCTGCTGCCTGTGCCAGTAACCATGAGTAAACCAGAGCCCAAAAAACAAGCCCCAAAAATGCTGGATTCTGAAGCCCTGGAGCCCCAATCACACCATAGGAGCTTCTGCTAGCCGATCCGGAGCCCTCCTCTCTTTCCCCAGAGGAGCGAAGCTCTTTCCATCGAGCCCTATTAATCACACCAGTGGAGCTCTTGAACTGGGTCACTTGGAGCCAGTTGAGCGCAAACAACGCAACTTCATTTAAATCCCCACACAGCTGATCGAAGTACCTTCCATACCAGACAATATGTCTCCATTAATATCTCCCACACAGTTTCCCCATATCCACATCGGACAGCTGGCAGGGAGAAATAAGGATGGAGGAGAGAGAGAGAGACCAAGACTTTAAGGAATTTTCCAGTCCTTTCTTGAACAGAGTCAGCTGCGTGTTTTGCTCTTATATCAGCACATTCCAAACCTACAGTTTTTACAATGAGTGTCCCCAGCAGATCAGAAAACAGCAGCAATAAATCAAAGCAAAGTTATAAGTAATCAGATTGCCTGAATTCTCTCCCTGAATTATTTTCTCTCTCTGAACCACAAACTTGTTTAAATTCAAAGAGAAGAGGCCCTTCAGCATCTTTGCATCTTTGCTATCTCAAAAATCCAATTTACAAAACAAAAAAGACAGTATAAACCCTTGCTCACTGATTGTTTTCAAGAGGAAAGAGGGAAACAGTTTAAGTGGGACTTGAAAGCGTTTCCCCTGTTCATGTTTTAAAACCTATTTGACACAAAGAAACTGCTGTTCCTCTAACCCAGGAAAAGAGGCCTTCGACCAGTTTATTAGGGGATATAAACCTATTCTCATATATCAGCAACAGCTAGTAAAGCAATAACACTTTACTAGCTGACTCTCAATACTACTTCATTACTTTCATTATCTCAAAACTTATAACTTTCTACCTCAAGACCTAAATCAAAGATTAGATAATGATGTCTCCAAATCAATTTCTTTAAAATAATTAATTTTTATCAAATGATTAATTGATTTATTGTTTTTATTGATTAGTGTGATTAAAGTGTTTTGTGCATATAGTGTGACTACTGATTAGTGTAAATGATTAGTGATTCCTGTGAACTATTTGATTAGTAAAATCAGTGATTTAGTGAATTTAATTGACCAGTGAGATCAGTGATTAATGTAATTAATTAGGCTGTTTGTTGCTTAGAAAAATTATTTGATTAGAGTGATTGGAATAATTGATAAATTGATTATTAAAATTGATTAATTGGTGTGATATTAACTATACTGATGAAGCAATTTGTCTAAAATAATTGATTTATCATCTCATAGTATAATAATTAATTGTTAAATGACCACTAATTTACCGATTCATTGAATTGATAGAGATTTAATAATGTATCGATTATCTAGTCGATTGATTGATTTTTAGTTATAAGTAACCTTACTTTTGATTTGTTCTCTAACATATCATTAACATTCATTAAGTACTGTATATACTCGAGTATAAGCCTAGTTTTTCAGCCCATTTTTTGTGCTGAAAAAATCCCCCTCGGCTTATACTCGAGTCAGATTCCCCTCTGAAAAAAAAAATGGTGTGGAGTCACGGCCTCCGGCGGCAGCGACTCCCAACAGCCCCAGCCGGGAAGGGAAAGGCAAAAGCGCTTTGCCTTTCCCTTCCCGAGGCGGCGGGACTGGGGCCGCGCCGGCGGTAGTGACTCCTGACTCAGGGGGCCTCCGAGGGAGGGGAAGAGAGTGAGTCCTGCCTCCCGCTGTCATCATCATCTTCTTCTTTTGGGTTAGTGAATCAATTAAACCTTTCATGATAGTGAGATCGTTTCCCAAATTAATTATTTTTATTTTTGAAATTTACCAGTAGCTGCTGCATTTCCCACCCTCGGCTTATACTCGAGTCAATAAGTTTTCCCAGTTTTTTTGTGTAAAATTAGGTGCCTCGGCTTATATTCGGGTCGACTTATACTCGAGTATATACGGTAATTGTCTAACTATCACATTAACTAGCTATTGTAATTGATTACTGTACTATTGCATTGACCATGCCAGCCAAAAACTCCAAACCCTCCACTACCAAACAACAAAAGAATAATATCTCTACCAATGACCTCCCAAATTCTGCATATGTATCAGATATCTTGAAACCATCAATGAAAGTGAAATTAACATCAAATGCCCCCTGTGCAACAGTCAAGCCCAACCTGCCTGCTTAAATGCAAACAAAAGCCTAGCTGATATGGTTAAAAATTCAGATACATTCTTTTGTCTATGTCCATCATATTTTCCTAAGCTAAACAAACTAAGTACCCTGCCTGCCAGAGTTGAAAGCATAGAATCACTCATTCACTCAACAGAAGAACACTTAGCAAGATGTTTGAAAAAACTATACAAGCAAGCCTAATCTCTCTTGAAAATATATATATAGCACAGATAAGTGATTATCTATCAGTTCAAAATCAATTCCCACAACTACCACAACCACTACCTCAACTACAATCACAACTACAACCAAAAATAACCACCAAACCACAGCCACAAATAATTACTATCCCATCAAATAATTCCACAAATAATATCCCCTTACTCATCAGAGACACCATGGAACATGATCAGAAACATCCAAATGCCATCTTATTTGGTCTCGAAGACACCAATGAATCAGACAACATCACCAAAGTTTGCAATATCATAAGCAACTCAAATACAAAAAACATCTCTCCTGAAGATATCATTGAAATAACCAGAAATGGCCCTGAGTACAAATACAATGATGACTCTGTGGCCCCAAGATTTTGTAGAGTTGTTTGCAAAAATGAGTCCAGCAAACGTATATTTATTCATACAATAAACGCCGTTGCAAAATCCAATCCCACCCATAAAAAACTTCACTCAAGACCAGACTTATCCATACTGCAAAGAATCCGCTACCAGAACTCAAAAACCATCTAGACAATGGAGAAAAGGATCTCTACATTGACTACCATGCTGACTGTATCAAAAGTAAGTCACACAACTCACAACTCAGCATCCAACCCCACTTCAACCAATCCACCATCACCCAAGACTAGGCACACATGCCCCCAATTACCTCAATTCCAACTACAGCTGGCCTTAAATGCAAGTTACTCAAGGCAAGTAGCCTTGTGAATAAAATACCTGAATTTCTCCTCTTACTAAATACGGCTAAATTTGACATCTTATTTGCCTGTGAAACATGGCTCAACGCATCTCTCCCTGACTCAATTACCACAGTAAGAGACTATCATGTTTACAGATCAGATCGTGAAATCCGTAGAGGAGGTGGTTTTGCTATCTTCTATAAAAAGTCCCTACATCTAAAAAACATCCAAGTTACTCAGTAGCTTGCTCTTCCTGAGACCATCGTCTGTGAACTGTCCTTAAATATCACATTTCAGTTCTTCCTATGTTACAGAGCCCCTGATTATGACATCGAACATGCAAACAAGCTAAATACACTACTAACAACGGCAGCATCCTGCCCACACACTTTTATCTTTCTTGGTGACTTCAACCTACCTCATATTAACTGGACCCTTATTACCTCATATTAATTGGACCCTTAACATATCAACTGAACCCACACATGCAACCTTCTACAATGCTGTAACAAATCTGGGACTAGAACAACTAGTAACCAACAATACTAGACTTAATAACTGCCTCGATCTCATCTTCTGCAATAATTTGAATTCAATTTACAGAATACAGATTAAAGAACCCTTTTCCAACAGTGACCACAACATGATTGACTTTTGTCTCATCATATGTCCACACAAAAATCAACACAATGATGGAATACCCAATTATAACTTCAAAAAAGGCAACTATGATCTTATAAACAACGATCTCTCATCCCTTGATTGGCAATTTCTATTCACTGGATGCAATACTGTTGAAGACCATTACAACATATTTTTACTTGAATTCAAAAGAGTCATCAAACTATATGTACCAATAACAACTCCCAACCCCCCCACCAAAATATCCATAACAATAAGGAAGCTTCAATCGAAAAAGAAATTACTTTGGCGGAAAAACAAATCTGGTCACGTTGCCAACTTCAAAAATCGATACAAAAATTTATGTCACCAGATAAAGACTGAATGCACCAATTATCACATTAAACAAGAAGAAAACCTTCTATGCACCAATTCTACCCGCGCTTTCTACAATTTTGTAAACAACAAACTAAAAGATTCAAGGTCCATCCCACCCCTGAAAGGACCAAATGGTAAAGACAGCAATGACGACACCATTAAAGGCAACTTCTTTAACACATTCTTTGGCTCAGTATTTGTAAACAGCAATGGATCATGCCCAGTATTTCCTAGTCGAACCACAGACAACTACAATGAACTAATACATATCAATTTTACAAAAGACAATGTTGAAAAAGCACTACGCAATCTAAAACCATCTCTATATATTGGACCAGACAGAATAGGTGCCGATTTCTTAAAAAAGCTACCCAGTGCCATAGCAGAACCTCTAAGCATAATCTTTGAAAAATCTTTCAGGACCAGCTCCTTGCCAAAAACTATGGTCATAAGCCACAGTCATCCCCATCTTCAAAAAGGGAGACCCCTGCCTAGTTGAAAATTACAGACCAATCTCTTTATGCTGCGTCACCTGTAAAGTCATGGAATCAATTATTAACCAATCCATTATCCTCCACTTAGAGACAAACAACCTACTCTCCAATAAACAATTTGGTTTCAGAAAAAAAACTATCCTGTAATCTGCAACTCTTACACTGCAAAAACATATGGACTACACAACTTGATCAGGGCAAAGCAATAGACACAATTTATATAGACTTCTGTAAAGCCTTTGATTCAGTGGTACATGACAAACTACTACTAAAACTAAAATTCTATGGTATCTCTGGACACCTGCATAATTGGATAGAAGCATTCCTGTCAAACAGACAACAAATGGTCAAAATTGGGAGCGTCCTATCAAATTCTGTACCTGTCAACAGTGGTGTCCCCCAGTGGAGTGTTCTAGGACCAACTCTCTTCATACTCTACATAAATGACCTCTGTGATCATATTAAGAGCAACTGCGTTCTCTTCGCTGATGAAGTAAACCTATTCAACACCACAGACAATACTGTCACCCTTCAAAAAGAGGTTGACTATGTATCAGAATGGTCAAACAAATGGCAACTTCAAATCTCAACAAATAAATGCTCTGTCTTACATATTGGCAAAAAAAAAATCAGAAAATAAAATACAAGCTGAATAGTCAAGACCTTGTTAATGACCCAAACCCTGTCAAGGACCTTGAAGTTCTCATCTCTAATGATCTAAGTGCTAGAGCCCACTGTGACTACATAGCCAAGAAGGCATTAATAGTTGTTAATCTAATCCTACATAGCTTTTTCTCTGGTAATATCACACTACTAATGAGAGCATACAAAACATTTGCTACACCAATACTCGAATACAGCTCATCAATCTGGAACCCGCATTACGTATTTGATATTAACACAGTTGAGAAAGTTCAGAAATATTTTACAAGAAGAGTTATCCACTCCTCTACTCATTGCAGAATACCTTATGCCACCAGACTTGAAATTCCAGACCTAGAAAACCTAGAACTATGCCGCCTTTGTTCCAATCTAAATACAGTATATAAAATCATACATTGCAATGTCCTACCTGTCAATGAATACTCCAGCTTCAACCATAACAATACAAGAGCACACAATAGATACAAACTCAAGGTAAACCACACCAAACTTGACTGCAGGAAATACGACTTCAGCAACAGAGTGGTCAATGTCTGGAATGCTCTAACTGACTCTGTGGTTTCTTCCCCAAACCCCAAAAACTTTAACCTTAGACTGTCTACTATTGACCTCACCCCTTTCCTAAGAGGTCTGTAGGGGGTGTCCATAGGCGCACCAACTTGCCTACCATCCCTGTCCTATTGTTTCTTTTTTATTGTTATATGTATCCATTTCATGTATCCATAACCATGTTTATACTTATACCTGTTGTCTTATAATTGCTTGACAAAATCAATCAATCAATCAATTAATTTTCATACTGATATTAACTGGCTGGAATGTTCTTATCCCAATATATCAGATCCAGCAAATCTTTGAAATCTCTCCCATGCTGAAGTCTAAAAAAAATATCCTGTATGTAAATACATCTATGGCCTTATTAAGTTCTATGTGTTGCATTACCTTCTTTTGATCATGACATCCAAAGTTCTACTGAAATTCTCCACTAAACCAGTTTTTGATCATTACAATGGGGTACATGGAAGAAGCCTCCTTGAAGACAATTGTTAAAATGAAGCCCTCAGTAGTCAAATGCACCTTGGCCAACACTGGAAATATTACTAGAGGCACATCTTTCCCTCCCCAAAACAGGAAGTTTGGGGTTTGTTTGTTTTTTCAAATCCAGCCATTATTATTCTACTAATTTTAAATATTGTATTTCTCTTTTTAATGTAAGATGTCCTGACTCAAGAATAGTCCATACTTTCCATATTATTCCTGACTAGAGTTGCTGAATTCATCAGAAGCACAATAACTGAAACTATTGGCATAAAAAGATTGCTTAAATCCTGATTTAACTGCTTTACATCACTGTGGTTTATAGTTCACTTCCCCAGTATAGCTAGTTCCAGAGATCAAAAGAGTAAGTTTATACAATTTCTCACAAGGTGTCTTGAGCTGGTTGATTACCTCAAGATGATGATTGTTTCCATTCTCTGGATTGAAGCTTTAATTTGTTAAGTAATAGTATTAAAAGGCATCTTTTTTTTGTTCTTATGTTTTGCTCCTTGGCAAGTATTATATAGATTTCCCACAATTTGCTTTCATGGAATTCCATATAATTCCATTAAAACAAATTTCTATACCATTGATTTAATGATGTTTTAAGAGTCCAAGCAAGAGAGGAATCTGAAAATTAGTATAACAAAGAATACAGTACTTTTGCTTGACTGGACAATGTGTGAAAAAAAATCACATCATGCACAGTATAAATGGCAAATACCTAGAGCAGGGAGATGTATTTATTGAAATATATGCTAAAGATAAGAATCAGATTAAAATATAAAACATTCATGTGTTGCTAGGAATGTAGTGGCTAATACATAGTCTGAATATTTATGGAAAGAAAAATATACATTTACTGTGCATAAGAACATTCTTACTTGTTATATGGAAAGGAGAGTTAAGTAGTTATGCTAAAACAGGACTCAAGAGTGAAGTGTTGCTAAATGAACATGGATTTAATGCCAGAACAAAATAAGAAATTAAACATAATTTGACAGATTGAAAATAAATGTGAACTGAATTATTGAACAAATATATTAAGAAGAATGAATATAATGAGAGGAAGGGGAAGATAGAGAACTTTGTGGAGAGAGTTCATGAGATACTTAAAAATAGAGAGCTAAAGGGAGCTGAAGAGCAACAAGCAATGCATGAAGCAGTACATGAACCTGAGTGAAAGCTGGGAGGGTTTGAAGGACAGAAAGATACAAAATGATATAGTTTGTGTAAACTAGATTTACTTATGTCCCTCATTTGTATTGTATCATCCCTTTGTTTCCTTGGTCATAACTGATTTGTATCAAAGAGTAAATTGTGTATGCATGCAGGTTTGCATATTGAGTGAGAAAAAGGAATAAGCATTTACTACCTGCCATGGTTGTTGCTCCTGAACATTTATTTTTCCTCTTTTCCACAACATTTCTTTGTGTTTTTGTTCAATATGCATGGCGTGTAAAGCATGACATACAGCATAAACAGCATTATATATATTGTAACTGTGGCCAGTCATGCTTATTTCATAAATAGCACCAGGAAGGTTCTCTAGTTTCTCCCTTAGAGAGCAAATGTCATCATTTTTTTCATCCACCAAAGAACTGGGAAAAACACATTCAAATGCATGTACCCACACATCTTTGATGAAGCCATCTTCTTTTGACAAGAAAGGATCTCTTCCCTGAACAAATTGTTGAAATCCTGCAATTTCATTGGAGTATACTGAAAAGGACAGGGCACCATGGATGTCTTGAATATCCCAGCTTCTTTGGTAAATTACAGTTGCAAGATCCATTTGGGAGGGTATGACCCACACTTTACCTTTTATTTCTATCGACAATGGTTCCATTTTAGGAAGATATAGCAACAATCTCAGATGCAGAAGCGTTGTTTCATAGACAATTACTGCATTGGCTTTACTTTTCATAATGAGATAAAATGTTTCTTTTAGCCAATCCAATTCCTGCAGTAGGTTACTGATATGTAACTGTTTAATTATTTTTAAAAAGGCAATGCAGATTCCATGAAGAGGAAAAGTTGAAAAGGTCATCTGCACAAATCTACCACCATCATCTTCCCTCACCAGTATCCCAACCCAGATCCATTTAAAATACAGAAGCAGCTGAAGAAGTCCTTGGTACATCTTGTTTTCTTCTGGGACCATATGGTAGAAGGAAAATGATTCACTTTGATCCAGCATCTCTGGGTGTGACCCATATATTAGCTATAGGAATGAAAACAATTAATAGGAACTTAGAGAAAGAGAAAGAAATGGAGAAATGTTTGTTAAAATAGCAACTGTACCAAATCTGTTGTAATTTTGGAAGTCATTCTCATTCGTCTATCAAATTATTGTACACCAACCAGAACCCCTCTCAGAGGAAGATGTGTGGTTAAGAAATATGAACTATAAAATAAATAAATAAATAAATAAATAAGTACATTTTAGTTTCTTTCAGAACTTATATAACCAGCCTTTTGTATTCTTTATATAAGCAGCCTTTTGTATTCATCAGCGGACAGATTTGTGGTGTTCTCATGCTATATTAAAATATTACATTTCAGTGAAAAACTTGAATTTCAAATTGGTGTTGGCATTGTGTTTCTCATAATAATGTTTTCCAGGATTTTTTTTAAATACAACTATTGATCCATTAATAGATTGATTGATCAATCAATTGATGAATAAAAGTTTAATTTGTTTTTCATTGAAAATCATCATCCACTTAGAGACAAACAACTTATTCTGTAACAAACAGTTTGGTTTCAGGAAAAAAATTGTCCTGTAATCTACAACTCCTACACTGCAAAAACATTTGGACTACACAAGTTGACCAATAATAGACACAATTTACATAGACTTCTGCAAAGCCTTTGATTCAGTGGTACATGACAAACTACTGTTAAAACTAAACTCTTATGGCATTTCTGGATTACTGCACAAATAGCTGCAGGATAGCTGCATTCCTGTCAAAGCAACAAGTAGTCAAAATAAGGAGTGCCCTATTAAACCTAGCACCAGTTAACAGCAGTGTCCCCCAAGGCAGCGTTCTGGGACCCATTCTCTTTCTAATTTACAAAAATGACCTTTGCATTCATATTAAAAGCAACTGCATCCTCTTTGCTGATGCTGTAAAATTATTTAACACCACTGACAATACTGCTGCCCTACAAAACAACCTTGATGATATGTCAGAATGGTCAAACAATTGGCAACTTCAAAGCTCAATCAACAAATGCTCTGTCTTACACATTGGCAACTAAAATCAGAATGCTAAATACAAACTGGGCAGATATGACCTTGTAGATGACCCTCACTTTGTCAAGGACCTAGAAGTACTCATTTCAAATGATCTAAGCCCCAGAGCTCACTGTAACAGCATTGCCAAAAAGGCATTAAGAGTTGTTAACCTAACTTTGTGAAGCTTCTTCTCCAGTAACATTGAACTGCAAACCAGGGCATACAAAACCTTCGCCAGACCAGTTCTTGAATACAGCTCATCTGCATGGAATCCATACTGTATAACAGATATTAATACAATTGAATGAGTCCAGAGGTATTTCACAAGGAGTACTTCACTCCTCAACTCACAATAGAATACCTTATGTGTGAGATTCACCATAAAAAAGCAGACTTGACAACCAAAGAAACCATAAAAAGCTTCAGTTTATTCAGAATATTTGCAAATATGTGAATAGGATCCCATCTCCCTAACAAGCAGGAGATGAAGACACTACCCTTAAAATGGTTACTGCATTTATAGAATATCATATTCTGTGATTACATAATTGTTTCTGTTATGCTTGCTCAGGGGTTTTAGGGGCTTTTTGTGGATAGTTTTCCATCCTTACTCTGCCCAAACCATCATCTCTGGGAAACTATCTTCTTCTCATGACCATGTCTTCCTGTTATATCCATCTAAACACAATGAATCATTAACAGGCGTCCGTTAGGTCAGAATGACCTAGCATTAATCTTTAAACCAAGATTACAAACTCCCATTCCAGCCAAGAACTTGAAAACATAACAAGTTACAAAACATAATATGTTTGTTAGATACAGTTATATAATTGTCCAGTAATCATTGTACAGGTCATATATCGGATAAACATGGAATCTCTTCTGTTCTTCATTTTCTCAGGTGTAACTTACAATATATATAATTTCCATATATAACAATCCAACCTTTCCTTTTTGATACCATTTAACACCTGGGAATGGTCATTTATCACTCTCAACATAAGCCTAACCTCTTACTAGCTTAAATGTTTTCCTGCTACTTTCTGTTTCTTAGGCTTAGTCACCTTACAACAGTGAGCAAAAAACTTACATGCAGGCATACATTGGCTACAAATATAAGAAATAAATCCTATTATAATGATTACCACAGTACCATATAACATTATGCCACCAGGCTTGAAATTTTGGATCTAGACAACTTAAAACTATGTTGCTTATGGTCTGATCTAAGCTTAGTACACAAAATTGTCTGATACAACATCCTACCTATCAATGACTACTTCAGCTTCAACTACAATAACACACAGGCAAACAATAGATACAAACTCAAAGTAAACTGCTCCAAACTCGATTGCAGAAAATATGACTTCAGTAACAGAGTGGTCAATGCCTGGAACTCACTACCTGACTCTGTTGTTACATCCTCAAACACCCAAAACTTTAATCTTAAATTGTCTACCATAGACCCCACTCGGTTCCTAAAAGGTCTGTAAGGGGGCGTGCATAAGCACACCAGCGTGCCTAGTGTCCCTGTCCTACTGTTCCCATTTTTTCGTACTCATTTATTTTGTATATACTTATACCCATTTATACTTATATGTTTATAGGTTATGTTCATACTTATACTTGTTTTCTCATACATGCTTGACAAACTAAACTAAATAAATAAAGAGTAGATCTTAGTCTCATCACTTGAAGACAGAAAAGTGAGAAGCCTTGCATGGTAAAGCTTATTGAACCAGAAGTTAACACTATAGCTTGCCTTGATTGAACATACTCCTTTGAATGTGATTTATAATCTTCTCTTGTTCATTCAATGTAAAGTATTCCAGTTCAAAATAATTTGGGATTGTCATAAAAACCATTGAATTATGCAACTGTCTTTTTTTCTTATTTCATTGGGGCATTCTTCTAAACATCATGATCCTTTCATAAAAGCCTTAAAATCATCCAATAACATCAAATTCATTAACCACATTGTCTCAGTTTTGAAGACATTCTCTTTCTTCGTAAGTTTTGCTAATTAACGTAACATAAGTAAATATCAGGAACACACATGAATGTTTCTAACATATACATAAAAATCTGGATGACTTCATAAGATCTCAAATCAATCATACAACTTACCTGTGGAAATTTGTAGATCCTCAAGATATCTGCCATGTCAATAGAGATTTCAGAATAAAGAGCCCCAATGATTGAGACCAAGTTGTTTTGGATCCCACATTCATAATTGGGGACCATTCTCTTCAGAGGTGAAAAAAGTTCCATTGTGGCATGATAAATCCATCTTCTACCATAACTATCAAAAATATTGATGCCCAAGGTGACATTGGGCAAGATCTGATGGTTTTCATTTATCTCTTTCACAGCAAATATGAAAGCCAAAATATGCTGATAAAACTTAGTCTGGACACTGGAATAATAATTGTACATGATAAAAAGAGCTTATTATCTTAGAGAAAACATTGCAACAAATATATGGTAGATCCTAATATTTTGGTTTTGAAAGCAATCATTCCCATGACACACATTGTGTGAAATGTATAGCATTTGATTTAGCTTTGTATAGTTTTTGAACATAAAACACAAACATCTTAGTGTCTTAAATGCTCTTCAATTTAAACAAAGATTTGAACTTTTTCTAATCTGAAAAATCATAGCAATCACTAATTGTAACAATATAATAATTTATTACTGATCTGAACAAGTTGTAAGAAGAAGGGATTTCTGAATTTATTAAGGAAAAGGATATAAATTCTATAAGTAAAGTGAGGAACTCAAAAAGAAAATCATAGTTACAATTATAAAAATACTCTAAAAATTCTGTACAACAATGGATTTTTTAAAGATCTTTTTTATTCTGGTAAAAATGTTGGTTCAGTGAACATCAAGATTTCTGTGACATAATATCAGGATCAGTGGTGGGATTCAATTTTTTTTTATTACTGGTTCTGTGGGCATGGCTTGGTGGGTGTGGCAGGGGAAGGATACTATAAAATCTCCAATCTGAGGTATATTTGCTGGTTCTCCAAACTACTCAAAATTTCCGCTACTGGTTCTCCAGAACTGGTCAGAACCTGCTGAATACCATCTCTGATCAGGATCCTCTATTCTTCAATTAGTATATTGAAGCATTATTTGCTAATTCTTTTGAGAACCTCTGGGAAATTAATCAAGGTTGAATCATTTGAATTAGATAAAAGATATTTTTTCACTACAACTAATTCTGGTATATGTAGCATTATCCTAAATACAAGTATAATATAATATCTCTTGCACCTCACAATGGGGTGGGGAACACTTACATGACTTCATCAATAAATGAAAGATGGGGATCTTCCATGAAGCTTTCTAGCTCTATAGGCATGAACATTAGTGAAGTAATGCCAGCAATGATGAGATCACCAGGTTGGAAATAGTTGTGAGAAATAGGACGAGGATCACAAATAATGCAGTTTCTTATGTCACTTTTTGAAACCATAAGAGATAAAAGCAAGAGAAAAATTGTCATGGTCATTGTGCTGAGTGTATATATAGAACAGAGTTTGCCTAATAATGGTTAAGAGTCTCCAAAAATATATTAGCATGATTTGCCTTACCACCTCACCATCACATTGTTGACAATATTCTGAAACCCTGAATTCACCTTTTCAGGAATAAGCTTGAAAGGACTTCATTTGTATTTTGATTCAAGCTACAGATCAGCACAGGCAGCAAATATTGGTAGTATTCATATGGTCTGAATCCTTTTTGGTTATACATTTGCCATAAAGACTTCAGCATCAGGAAGAATTAATAACTGTATTTATGATAATTACAGATGGTGGGAAGATCTGTTCTTAGATTTCCATTTCTCTGTGGTATCTGAAGAATTTTTTTTGAAGAAGAAGTCTTTCAATATCATCCCAACCCAGATCCATTTAAAATGGAACAATGGAACTTTTTTCACCCCTGAAGAGAATTATTCCCAATTATAAATGTGGCAGATATTTTGGGGAACAACCAACTTCCACAGGTAAGTTATGTGGTGAGTTGTGAGATGTTATAAATCAACTACCCAACCAAACAGGAAATAGTTGAACTTTTTACTAGTCAGCTAACTATGGTATGGGGAAGCACATCACAATAATAATGGGGGATTTCAGCTACCCTGACATCAATTGCTTACAAGATAATAGGTATAACTAAAAACATAGCTATGAATGCATGCTTTCAGGTCTTTTTTCAATCTCTATGGTCTTTTTTCAATCTCCACAGCTGTGTAGGAATTTGAGGTCACATAGTATTCCTGCTCTTTTAACTTCCAGCTTCTTGTAGGTTTTGGTCTGGCTGTTTATTTCCTCCCTGTAGAGGTCTGATATTTATTTTCTTATTACGCAGTGGCAGAGACAACAATGCAACACCAACCAGCTTCAAACTAACATTTCATCACAGCACAGCAGCTACCAAATGTATCCTGAGAAGAACTGAAATGGCTCTACTCAGGAACGAGCTCCAGAGAAAGAGATTCCAACTTGACCAGTTAAACAAAGACTTCCTAACCCTACACCTGGAATTGAGCAACAAAATTCACCCTCTACTTTGGGACAAGATAAAACAACTTACAACTTGGAAAGCTGAAACTGAAACCACTTACAAAAATGACAAAATCCTGAAGAAAATAAAGAAAAAAGAACATGACAAGAAAGCCCCCAACAACTCACAACAACACCTGAAACAATTAGTATATAACGTTTCCAACAGAGAACTCACTAAAACAGAAACAGATGTCCTAACCAAAGGATTCAATTATGCTATAGCACCCAAAAAAATCCCCACAGAATCCAACATATGCAGAGTGGAATCCAGCCTAACTAAATTAAATACAGATGAAACTGATAGAATAAGACACCAAGTCACTAACATCCTATGCACAAGCAAACCACCCAAAAGCAACGTACACAAAAAGGAACTAAAAGCCCTGCAAGCCCTAAGGAACGACAGCAGCATAATCATACTTTCAGCAGATAAAGATAATGCCATAGTAGTAATGGATAGAAAAGACTATGAAACAAAATTGACAGACCTACTCCAAGACTCCACATACAAACCCATAAACACAGATCCAACCACTTATCTGGAAAAGATAACCAAGAAGAAAATCACAAGCAGCAACATGAGTGAAGAGATCCAACAGAACATCATCCCAAGAGAAAAATCTTCCAGATGCCCCAAACTATACGGTCTCCCCAAAATACACAAAGAAGGCATACCTCTCAGACCCATAGTCAGCTCCAGAGGAGCACCACTACAAAACCTAGCCAAACACTTAGCAAAGCAGCTACAGCCCCATGCTGAAGCAGCAGCTTCACATGTACAAAACTCATACCACCTCTTGGAAATGATCAAAGATCTACACGTGGAACAAAAAGATCTGCTTGTAAGTTTCAATGTGGTTTCACTATTCACTCAAGTCCCAATAAAAGAAACCCTAGAAATCATCAAAAATAAATACCAACCACCCAAACACCTCATGGAACTAGCAGAACACTGCTTAATCAACACATATTTCATATACAAAGGACAAAGATACAAGCAAATTGAAGGAGCCTCTATGAGATCACCACGGTCACCCGTCATTGTAAATCTGTTCATGGAAGAATTCGAATCCAGAGCCCTAGCCAATGCCACCCACAAACCCAAACTATGCCTAAGATACATCGATGACACATTTGTTATATGGCCATGGAAAAGAAAACCTAAACAATTTCCTAACACACCTAAACAGCACACACCCCAAAATCAAATTCATCATGGAAACGGAAACAAACAAACAACTACCATTCCTAGATGTACTAATCTACAAAAAAACAGATGGCACACTAGGACAAACCATATACCAGAAGAAAACACACACCAACCGCTACCTCAACGCCCAAAGCCTGACTCACAGACGAACACAATACAGAAGCCTGATGATGGCAGATGAGATTCTGCCGAAACATTGGTTGGGAGTCTTGGTCTGTGTTTATTGGTCTTGGAGTTTGCTGTGTTCTGCTTGATTGGTGTTTCTAATATCTTCTGTCTGTTTTGAGGCTTTTTTTGTGTCTTGATTGGCTGGCAACATTGTGTTCCTGTATTGGAGGCTTTTAGTGCAGCTTGGCTCCAAGTAAATGGACGGCTATCATTTATTAGGAAGCTAGGTTTCATCTGGGTGCCTGGTTGGGGTGTGTTTGAGCTGGAGGTATCAGGGGGGATCTGTTTGTGCCCAGGTGTTTGCCTGGCTAGTGGTGTGGAGATTTTTTTGTTTGTGAGTACAGGCTTCCAAATAAATGACAGTCTGGTGGAATCATCTCTTCTATTCATGCTTTCAGGTCTTTTTTCAATCTCTATGGCTTCTCTGACAATTCTGTGGCTGGGGTTTTCTATAGTGGCTAGGGTTTTGGTTCCATTGAAATTGATGCTATGACCTGTGGCTTTCATGTGTTGGACTAGTGAGGAAGTGTGTTCCAGCTTTTTTACTGTATTTTTGTGTTCATCCAGGTACTTATTCTTCTATTGGTCTGTCCAATGTATGTGGCCGGGCATGATGCACAGGGGACTTCGTATATGCCTTGGTTTTCCAGGTCAATTTTATCTTTGGGGTTTCTAAGGATGGCTGCTATTTTTCTGTCTGTTTTGAAGGCAGTCTTGATGTGATGCCTGTGTAGTATCTTACTGATTTTGTCTGTAGTACCTCTTATGTAGGGCAGGACAGCTGTTCCATAGGTCTGTTCATCTTCTAGGTCTCCATTATGTCTCAGTGTGTTTTTGTGGATCAAGCCGGTGATTTTGCTTTTGTGGAAGCCATTGGCTGTCAGTACTTTTAGTCAGGGTGCATAGTTCAGTCTTTATGTGTGTCTTGTCTGCCAGGCGTTTGGTTCTAGCAATTAGTGTTTTGGCCACGGAGTTTATCTGTGCTGGGTGGTGGTGGGATTGGGTGTTGAGGTAGCGGTTGGTGTGTGTTTTCTTCTGGTATATGGTGTGTCCTAGTGTGCCATCTGTTTTTTTGTAGATTATTACATCTAGGAATAGTAGTTGTTTGTTTGTTTCCGTTTCCATGGTGAACTTGATTTTGGGGTGTGTGCTGTTTAGGTGTGTTAGGAAATTGTTTAGGTTTTCTTTTCCATGGGGCCAAATCACAAATGTGTCATCGATGTATCTTAACCATAGTTTGGGTTTGTGGGTGGCATTAACCAGGGCTCTGGATTTGAATTCTTCCATGAACAGGTTTTCAATGACGGGTGACAGTGGTGAACCCATAGGGACTCCTTCAATTTGCTTGTATCTTTGTCATTTGTTTATGAAATATGTGTTGGTTAAGCAGTGTTCTGTTAGTTCCATGAGGTGTTTAGCTGGTTGGTATTTATTTTTGATGATTTCAAGAGTTTCTTTTATCATATTTATATTTATATTACATATACATATACATATACATATACATATACATATACATATACATACACACACACACACACACACACACACACACACACACACATATATATATATATATATATATATATATATATATATATATATATATATATATATATATATATATATATATTTGTTTTCTTAAGTTTTCACGGGTACTTACATGTATGGCATTGCATGCCCCCTACAGATCTTTTTAGAAAGGGGTGAGGTCAATAGTAGACAGTCTAAGTTTAAAGTTTTTGGGGTTTGGGGAAAAAAACACAGAGTCAGGGAGAGTATTCCAGACATTGACCATTCTGTTGCTGAAGTCGTACATCCTGCAATCAAGTTTGGGGTGATTAACCTTAAGTTTGTATCTATTGTTTGCTCTTGTGTTGTTATGGTTGAAGCTGAAGTATTCATTGACATTGCAATGTATGATTTTATATACTATACTTAGATTGGACCGAAGGCAGCGTAGTTCTAGGTTTTCTAGGTCTAGAATTTTGAGTCTGGTGGCATAAGGTATTCTGCAATGAGTAGAGGAGTGGATAACTCTTCTTGTGAAATATTTCTGGACTTTCTCAACTGTGTTAATATCAGATACATAATGTGTGTTCCAGACTGATGAGCTGTATTTGAGTATTGGTCTAGCAAATGTTTTGTATGCTCTAGTTATTAGTGTAATCTTGCCAGAGAAAAAGCTACGTAAGATTAGGTTAACGGCTCTTAATGCCTTTTTGGCTATGTAGTTACAGTGGGCTCTAGCACTTAGGTCATTTGAGATGAGTATTCCAAGATCCTTGACAGAGTTTGGATCATCAACAAGGTCTTGACTATTCAGCTTGTATTTTATTTTCTGATTTTTTTGCCAATATATAGGACAGAGCATTTATTTGTTGAGATTTGAAGTTGCCATTTGTTTGACCATTCTGATACATAGTCAACCTCTTTTTGAAGGGTGACAGCATTGTCTGTGGTGTTGAATAGCTTTACATTGTCAGTGAAGAGAACACAGTTGCTCTTGATATGATCACAGAGGTCATTTATGTAGAGTATGAAAAGAATTGGTCCTAGAACACTGCCTTGGGAGACACCACTGTTGACAGGTACTGAATTTGATAGGATGCTCCCAATTTTGACCATTTGTTGTCTGTTTGACAGGAATGCTTCTATCCAATTATGCAGGTGTCTAGAGATACCATAAGATTTTAGTTTTAGGAGTAGTTTGTCATGTACCACTGAATCAAAGGCTTTACAGAAATCTATGTAGATTGCATCTATTGTTTTGCCCTGATCGAGTTGTGTAATCCATATGTTTCTGCAGTATAAGAGTTGCAGATTACAGGATAGTTTTTTTCTGAAACCAAATATTAGAGATTAGGTTGTTTGTCTCTAAGTGAAGGATAATTGATTGGTTAATAATTGATTCCATGGCTTTACAGGTGATGCAGCATAAAGAGATTGGTCTGTAATTTTCAACTAGACTGGGGTCTCCCTTTTTGAAGATGGGGATGACTGTGGCTTATGACCATAGTTTTTGGCAAGGATCTGGTCCTGAAAGATTTTTCAAAGATTATGCTTAGAGGTTCTGCTATGGCAGTGGGTAGCTTTTTTAAGAAATCGGCACCTATTCTGTCTGGTCCAATATATAGAGATGGTTTTAGATTGCGTAGTGCTTTTTCAACATTGTCTTTTGTAAAATTGATATGTATTAGTTCATTGTAGTTGTCTGTGGTTCGACTAGGAAATGATCCATTGCTATTTACAAATACTGAGCCAAAGAATGTGTTAAAGAGGTTGGCTTTAATAGTATCATCATTGCAGTCTTTACCATTAGGTCCTTTCAGGGGTGGGATGGACCTTGAATCTTTTAGTTTCTTGTTTACAAAATTGTAGAAAGCACGGGTAGAATTGGTGCATAGAAGGTTTTCTTCTTGTTTAATGTGATAATTGGTGCATTCAGTTTTTATCTGGTGGCATAATTTTTTCTATCATCTTTTGAAGTTGGCAATGTGACCAGATTTGTTTTTCTGCCAAAGTGATTTCTTTTTGGATTGAAATTCCTTATTGTTTTGGGTAATTTGTTTTTTCTGGTTTTGGGAGTTGTTATTGGTACATATAGTTTGATTACTCTTTTGAATTCAAGTAAAAAAAATGTTGTAATGGTCTTCAACAGTATTGCATCCAGTGAATAGAAATTGCCAATCAAGGGATGAGAGATCGTTGTTTATAAGATCATAGTTGCCTTTTTTGAAGTTATAATTGGGGATTCCATCATCGCGATCATTTTTGTGTGGACGTATGTTGAGACAAAAATCAATCATGTTGTGGTCACTGTTGGAAAAGGGTTCTTTAATTTGTATTCCATAAATTGAATTCAAACTATTGCAGAAGATGAGATTGAGGCAGTTAAGTCTAGTATTGTTGGTTAGTACTTGTTCTAGTCCCAGTTTTGTTACTGCATTGTAGAAGGTTGCATGCGTGGGTTCAGTTGTACATTCATTAAGGGTCCAGTTAATATGAGGTAGATTGAAGTCACCAAGAAAGATAAAAGCATGTGGACAGGATGCTGCCCATGTTAGTAGTGTATTAAGCTTGCATGTTTGATGTCATAATCAGGGGCTCTGTAACATAGTAAGAACCAAAATGTGATATTTAAGGACAGTTCACG
Organism: Notechis scutatus; assembly: GCF_049901735.1. NCBI lineage: Eukaryota > Metazoa > Chordata > Lepidosauria > Squamata > Elapidae > Notechis > Notechis scutatus. The sequence goes on along the minus strand of NW_028263113.1, from coordinate 88,675 downwards.
ATGGTCTCAGGAAGAGCAAGTTCCTGGGTAACTTGGATGTTTTTTAGATGTAGTGACTTTTTATTGAAGATAGCAACACCACCTCCTCTACGGATTTCACGATCTGATCAGTAAACATGATAGTCTCTTACTGTGGTAATGGAGTCAGGGAGAGATACATTGAGCCATGTTTCACAGACAAATATAATGTCAAATTTAGCCGTATTTAGTAAGAGGAGAAATTCAGGTATTTATTTACAAGGCTTCTTGTAGCTTGCATTTAAGCTCAGTTGTGGATGGAATAGAGGTAGTTAGGAGCATGCATGCCTAGTTTTGAGTGATGTTGGATTGGATGGGATGGGGTTGGATGCAGAGTTGTGGGTTGTCTGACTTTCTTTTGATGCAATCAGCTCTGTAGTCAATGTATAGGTCCTTTTCTCCATTGTCTAGATGGTGTTTGAGTTCTGCACAGAGTTCATGGGAACGGATTCTTTGCAGTATGGATAAGTCTGGTCTTGAGTGAAGTTTTTTGTGGTTGGGATTGGTTTTTGCAATGGCATTTATTGTATGAATGAATATGCGTTTGCTGGACTCATTTTTGCATACAACTCTACAAAATCTTGGGGCCACAGAGCCATCATTGTATTTGTATGCATGGCCATCTCTGGTTATTTCAATGATATCTTCAGGAGAGATGTTTGTTGTATTAGAGTTGCTTATGATATCACGAACTTTGGTGATGTCATCTGATTCATTGGTGTCTTCGAGACCAAATAAGATGGCATTTGGATGTTTCTGTTCAAGTTCCATGGTGTCTCTGATGAGTAAGGAGATATTATTTGTGGAATTATTTGAAGGGATAGTAATTATTTGTGGCTGTGGTTTGGTGGTTATTTTTGGTTGTAGTTGTGATTGTAATTGAGGTAGTGGTTGTGGTTGTTGTGGGATTTGATTTTGAGCTGATAGGTACTCACTTATCTGTGCTGTATTATTTTTTTCCAAGAGAAATTAGGCTTCCTTGTATGGTTGTTTCAAAACATGTTGCTAAGCGTTCTTCTATTGAGTGAATTCTATTGAATTCAACTTTGTCAGGTAGGGTACTCAGTTTGTTTAGCTTAGGAGAGCATGATGGACATAGATAAAAGAATGTATCTGAATTTTTAACCATATCAGCTAGGCTTTTGTTTGCATTTAAGCATAGGTGTTGCATAGGTGGCATTTGATGTAGATTTCGCTTTCATTGATGGTTTCAGGACATTTGAAACATGTGCAGGAGTCTGGGAAGTCATTGGTAGAGATTTTTTTTTTTTGGTTTGGAGTTTTTGGCTGGCATGGTCAATGGCAATAGTACAGTAATCAATTACAATAGCTAATTAATGTGATAGGTGGACAGTTACTTAATGAATGTTGGTAATTAATAAATGTTAATTGATATGTTAGAGAACAAATCAAAAGTAAGGTTGCTTATTACTAAAAAACCAATCCATAAATCAATTGGTTATTCAAATCACTCTAATCAAATAATGTTCCTAAGCAACAAACAGCCTAATTTATTATAGTAATTACTAAAAACATAGTTTTTGGCTGGCATGGTCAATGGCAATATTACAGTAATCAATTACAATAGCTAGTTAATGTGATAGGTGGACAGTTACTTAATGGATGTTGGTAATTAATAAATGTTAATTGATATGTTAGAGAACAAATCAAAAGTAAGGTTGCTTATTACTAAAAAATCAATCCATAAATCAATTGGTTATTCAAATCACTCAAATTTTCCTAAGCAACAAACAGCCTAATTTATTATAGTAATTACTAAACACACTGGTCAATTAAATTCACTAAATCACTGATTTTACTAATCAGATATTCAGTAATTACACTCTATGCATGAAACACTCAATCATACTAAGGAATAAAAACAATAAATCAATTGATCATTTCATAAAAATTAATTATTTTAAACAAATTATTTTTTTGGAGATAATGAAAGTAATGAAGTAGTATGAAGTAGTACTGAGAGTTGGTAAGTAAAGGGTTAATGCTTTGCTTTGTTTTGCTTAGCTGTTGCTGATATCTGAGAATGGGTTTATAACCCTTGATAAACTGGCAGGAGGTCTCCTTTCCTGGGCTGTTTGAAAACAATCAATGAGCAACTCTCTTTCTTGTTTTGTAGATTGAGTTTTTGAGATAGTAAAGATGCAAAGATGTTGAAGTGGGGATCTCTGGCTCTTTCTTCAGCAGAGATAAACAGAACAATTCACTGGGAGGCAACAAGAAACTTTTTGTTTTGTTTTTCCTAGATGAATGTGATTTCTGGCCCCCTCCTAGTTAATTTAAATACACTTTCAAAGTTTGTTGCTTTTAAGAGAAAGAGAAAGAAAGATAGCCTTGCACTGGCAATTTGAACAGTTTATATTTTTACTATGTAGACTCAGATTTCTATTGAGCATTTGCTCCTGGCTTCAAAATACTTCTGCTTCTATCACAGGAAATAAAGTTGCTTCCAATCTTCACAGGAGTTCAGTTATAACAATACTTCCCTACTTATTGAAAGTCCAAAGTTACTTTCCTTTTAAAGAGGAAGTCTGGATTAGCAATTGGGTGAAGAGGGAAGAGGGAAGGAGAGGCAGTGGGGGGAAGCAGTCTGTTTCACACCCTGGCTGCAAACGTCTGAAGACCAACTCACAGCTCCCGGTGCTCACCGCCCTGCAAGGATGGGATGAATCTCACCATCACACTGCCCTGCAAGGATGATCGTTGAGCCCCCCAGTACTGGCGAGCCCCACTGCCTTACCTTCTAGTAAGGATGGGTCAAGTCGCAGATCGTTGAGCACTTTTGAATAGAGTGCTCCTAAACTTAGTGCCCACCGAGGAATGAGTTCTTTACTGGCATGCTGGTCAAGGATGAGAGGAATTGGAGATCTCCGAGTACTTTTGAATTGAGAGTTTGCTGAGGAATGGAGCTGTTTTCTGGCTTGCTGGCAAGTCTTGGCTGTTAAATTCCACCAGGAATTAAATAGGAGTAAATGTAAAGGATTGACATTTTAGGAAGATATAACACCAACATGATATTTCAGTATTTTCTTTTTAATAAATTTACAGATATTTTTAAAATTCTGTTTTCACTTTCTCCTAATGGGATACTGAATGTAGATTAATGAGAAAAAAATGAATTTCAACAATTGTAGAATCAGGCTGCAGCATAACAAAATTGACAAAAGTGAAGGTGGTCGGAATACTTTCTGAATGCACTGTATATATATATTCTAAAATGGGATAATTCTGGTTTTAAAAATAATCCACTCATTCTTCACCTGATAAAATTATTCATAAGGAATAAATATAAATTATGAAAATAATTGTAATTTCAAAGGAGGGTCAATAAAACAGAAATATTAAAAAGATGAGTTTTGTGTGTTATTTACTACTACCACTATTGTTGTTGTTGTTGTTGTTGTTGTTGTTCTTGTTCTTGTTGTTCTTGTTCTTGTTCTTCTTCTTCTTCTTCTTGTTCTTGTTCTTGTTCTTGTTCTTATTATTATTATTATTATTATTATTATTATTATTATTATTATTATTATTATTATTATTTAATCTTTAGTGAGATTCACAGCCTTTGGGGCTGGTTGATAGCTCAACAGCTTGAGTCATAACCAAAGACCTAGGAACTGTTCAGGTAGCATTGGACAATAGAAGTTGTTCCAAGTAGGGTAGTTTTTGCAGAACCATGGTATTCAAGTCTGATAAATTGCTCTTGTTGTTATTATTCTTAATATTGTTATTATTATTATTTTCTCTTAATGAGTTGTTCTCTGTTGTTTAGGTCTGGCCTAAAAATGATTACATAACATTTTGGGAAATATATGCAGCCCAGCAATCCAATGCTAGAGGCCAAAATGGAGAAAACCTCCACAGCTACCATGTATTTGCCTTTGGTGCTAAGATAGGATGGAACAAAAGAGATCCACACACTGCAGAAGATTAGCATGCTAAATGTGAGACATTTGGCCTCATTGAAACTGCTGGGGAGATTCCTTGAGAAAAATGCTACAGTGAAACTGGCCATTGCCAGTAAGCCCAGGTAGCCCAGGACACAGTAGAATATAATATCTGATCCTTCATTGCATTGCAGTATCATTTCCTCAATTTCCGAATGGGTGTCAATATCAGGGAAAGGGGGAAATATGAACAACCACACTGTACAGATACCAGCTTGAACAAACGAACCAGAAAAAACAATGGAGGTGGCCAGTCCTCTTCCCACCCATTTTCTTATCCTGGATCCTGGCTTGGTGGCCATGAAAGCCAGAACTACAGTGATGGTTTTTGCCAGCACAGAAGACACAGCCACTGAGAAGATGATGCCAAAGCTAACTTGTCGGAGGAGACATATTAGATTTCCAGGTGCAGCAAGGAACTGCAGTGAACAAAGAAAGCAGAGGAGGAGGGAGATGAGTAGAATATAACTGAGATTTCGGTTATTGGCCTTGACAATGGGAGTATGGTGATACTTCAAAAATGTTGCTAGCACCACAAGTGTGCAGAAAGAAAAAAAAAGTGCCAGAACGATTAGACTTATTCCTATTGGTTCTTCATAGGACAAGAAAGATATTTTCTTGGGAAGACATGAATCTTTGTCCTTGCTTGGATATCGGTCTTCTGGACATTTAGAACAAATGTGCATGTCTGGAATATAAGTATATAATTTTTCTATGATTATTTTCTATAGTTATTTTATTATTAGTTTTATTCATTTATTTATTGTAAAATAATAACAAAAGAGAAAAATGGAAAGGTTATCATGATAGAAGTAGATACATTATCAACAAAATCCATTTTGTATTATATAATTATTTTATGTATTTATTTTATTGCTTTTAAAATAATAACAGGAACAGAAAAAAGAAACACAACAGAAAAATAATTATGATAGAAATATATGCTGTCAGTTGCAGATAATCAGGATCATTCATTAGATTCAAACAACAGAAGAGTTTATTACTGCAACCTGTACAGAAGAATCTGGTCAACTAATGGTCAGGGTAAATTGATGCTAAATAATTTTCAACAGAATTGAAGGAGAGTAAGACTTGGGTTTCTTATGACAATGCAATGAGTTCAAACTGATGACATGTTGAACTCCACCCTCCTATCTGCCTGCTCTTCTCCTACACATACATTATCAACAAATATACATGACAAATGCTTTTTAGAAAGTGACACTGGTATTATTATGCACCTTGGTATCCAAACTTCTATTGTCCAATTCACTTTCTACTGTTGCATTTATGACTTAATAAGGAAAAGTTAGAATGTGATTTTCTTTCTTTTAACAGACTTTTTTTCATGGTTTTTATTTTGCTCCTTACATTTTATCTAAGTATTTATTTCTTTTGTCATGATTTATATGGGCAGAATTCAGTATGATTTTCTAGATAGTTTTATTGAAAATAATATCACAAAATCATACAGTGGACTATTTTGCTATCAGCTCATTCTTTCAATTTTATGAATTTTCTCTTCAATCATGCTTTGATTAGAAGTGAGCTCAATTAATGTAGTTACCAAGGAGCGTCTGTGACATTCCATCACTGTGTTTTGAAGATGTGATGCTGTTCTGGGGATAATTTCTTTTATTTTTCTTATATGTACCCATTTCATGTATTCATAAATATGTATATACTTATACCTATAATCATGTAAGCAATTGACAAATCAAAATAAATAAAATAAATAAAATTAAATTAAAATTTTAAAAAATTGCTTTTTTTTTTACTTAACATTACTTTGAGCCACAAAATATTCTTGTATAAGACAGTTGACATAATTTTATAAATTAATACAATAGAATAAAATAAAGATGTGCTAGGGTAAAAATAAATAAATGTGCATAGTCACAAGTACAACAGGTCTTATACTGGTAATGGATAATTTGATACACAGTTAAGGAAAGGAAAGAGAGAGAAACTGAAAGCATTAGGATTATTTTGATCAAATCATGTAAATACTTGAATTATATAAAACCAGATCAAGACCATTTTTAAGATATAGAAACATTTATACTAAAATCTAAACGGAACAAGTAAATGTTTTTTACTATGATATGTACAGTACTCTACTACATAGGCTACAGTATATTCTGATGTGGTTTTACCACCTTAAAATAAGCTCTGCTTATAATGTTTCTTACCCTTCTGGCTTGAAATTTTTTCTTCAGGACATGGAAAACAATCATAGCAGCAAAATGGCTTCCCCTTCTGTTGTTTCTTGAAATAACCAGGAAGGCAGCTCTCAGTGCAAACTGAAACAGGTAAGGTCTACCCAGTAAGTAAAGTAAGAAGGAAAATGTTAGCATTCAATCTGGTATTTGAAAAAAGAGTTTAAATATCTTGATTAATTGATACTTCTCAAATTAAGGTGATAATTATCAGAAAACTACTATCATGTCACTCCTAGTTCTTCTTTTCACTAGATTAGATGTATTCAATTCTAGCAACCATTCTTCATATGTTTTAGCCACCTGCCCCCTAATTACCCTTGTGGCTATTTTCTGTACTCTTCTGAACTGAGAAATATATTAGGCTTAAATGATGATGAAGTTAATTCAGTGGGATTCATAATAATGTAAGTATTTTTTTCTTGTCACCTATATTGTATAGGTTTATTTTTTAAAAAAATAATGCTAGTATACAATGAAAGCCTTTACAAGAGGGTGTCATACATATGACAATGATAGAGATAAAGGAGGGAATTATATTTAAAAAATGCAAACTTTGAATGAAAATTCAATTGCAAACTGTCTCATGAGCCCAAGTTCAGGTATGAAACATCACAATCAATTACTTTTGGAACAATGTCTGCAAAAGAATTTATTACATTTATTACAGTTTCTTCTTATACTGCCCTGGGATTTCATGCAATCCCTGAAATCTGGATGGGCACATGCTCATTCGGATCATGATTGTTCTTTCCTGCCAGATTAAAATTTTAATTCTTACAGAGTAGGAATATAAAGGTAGGGATACAGGGCAGGGATATAAGCATGACTATATGTCAAGGTACACAAAATGCTGTTTCCCATTGAAGTGGTACCTATTTGTCTACTTGCTTTGCATGCTTTTTAACTGCCAGGTGGTCAGGAGCCAACATGTCAATATTATAAGGGTCTTCATCAAGTATGCTTGACATTGAATCTGGATCAACTCATTTACCAATCTGTGATCTCCTTTTTAAATTCTTAGTATATTTTGTTCCAAATAAATAATCAAGAGTGTTTTCTTTTAGATGTTTTAATGCTTTATTTCTAAAATACCCCTCTCTGAATGTTATTTCAAATAGCCAGTGTTATAAATACTGTAAAAGCCAAGACCTTATTTGTTGAAATAATTTATATAAAATTATTTCTATGTTAAATGACATTGTTTCTATGTTAAATGATATACAGTTATTTTTTTGGTTATCATCCCAGTCATGCAAGCAAAAAAAAATAAATAAAAAATTAGAACCTACTTGGTTGAAAGAGTTGTGCCAGGTGATGGTTTCATCATGAATAGTTATTTTTTTCTCTTGAACCCAGGGATCCATCTTCCCCACTTTCACTCTATTGAAGGATTGATTTGGGAATGTGATCCAGTTTATAATATCAAATCCAACTATCAATTCCCTCCTCTCATCGAATTGAATTCTATCCCCAGCACTGTTATTAAAAGAGATCTCTTTCAGAAACTGGTGGAGCTGAATATCAGTGAATATACAAACAGTAAGAAAATAGAATCAGGAATTATGCTATTTTTGCAATCAGTTGCATAATTCATTCACAACAGCTACAACTTTTGCAGATGTTTTATTTGTCCTCAGCATTTGATGCATTCCTTCAATCCCATTATTTAATTTCAGTACACACTGACAAACTAATTTTCCTACAGAAGCAACCACCATCTTTACGTCCCAATGTAATTTAAAAGAATTCAATGTAATTTTAAATGATTCAAAAATTTTTCATGCTAAAAAATGCTATCTAAAAACAATATAAACTATAAAACTGTTAAGCCAACTGCGTTGAGTGGCTAAAAGAAAAAAAGTATAATTTCCTGTCATATGGCAAAACCATATTTCTTATCTAGCAAATATTACTATCAGTAGTCAAAATTATTTAAAAACTGAACAAAAAGCAATCAGTCTGAAATCAGAGTATGTAGGATTATCCTTGGTTTTTAAAATATATGAGTCTCTTAAGAGTCAATTTTGTTCTTATTTTTGCCAAGTGGACAATGACAACTGGAACTTTTACAACAACTGGAACTTCAAAGAATTGATGCAGTAGGGGGAAACCAGCATCAAAGAACCCATGGAAGAAGAGGGAGGCCAAGATGAAGGGGTGGGTGATATAGAACATGGTCAGGTTGAGCCCAAGTGAGGGGTCAAATGTGCCATCAGTCTCAAGTCCCTTCATACCCACAAGAGATCTATATCCAGTCCACCTTGAATTCCATTGCCTCTTATCTATCACATATTTGCTTTCACCATTGGTAGTTCAGATTCTTGTAGAGAGCTGTACCATACATTAAATCTATATTCTTTTGAACTTTCCAGATTCCTCATTTCCTGCACTTGGCATTTAAATTGTAAAATGCAAACAGAATAGGAATCTGAAAAATGGTGTAACAAAGGCCACAAAATATGTGGTTGACTGGTGAAATGGCATGAACAACTGTATACAAGTCATGTATAAATGGTGAACAAATAGAGCAGATAGTTGAATTTAGTAAAAAAAAAATACAAAAATAAAAATTTGACAAAAAAAACCCTTAAAGATAAAATGCTATTAGGAAAGCAGAGGGTAATATGGAGTCATAATATTTATTGAAAGAAACAAAGTATCTGTGTGTAAGAGCATCCTTGGTACTTAAATAGAACAGGGAGTTGAATGTGTTTGCTGAAACACATGAAAGAGTCAAGAAAGAAGGATCCAAATGAACATGGATTAAATAGAAGTAAAGAGATGAAAATAGAGATAAGTTGAACCATTGAGAACAAAGGAAAACTGAATTAGAGAAAAAGTTTATTAAGGAATGAATGGAAAAAGAGAAAGGGGAATTCATGAACAGAGGAATGTATGGGTGTAAGCTAAGATGGTTTTAAGGACAGAAAGTTTATAGAATAATACTGTGGAGGTAAACTAAATTTACCACTATCTCCCATTTCTATTATAGCTCATCCCTTCATTATTTTGGTTTACTCTGATTTGTTTGAAAAAATAGTAGATTGTATATGCATGCTGGTTTTATATATATGAAATGTTTAGTACCTGCCATGGCTGTTGTTCCTGAACACTCAGTTTCCCACCATTAAGCATTCTATTGTGTGTGTTTTCAATCTGCATGTCATGTAAAGCATGAGCTATAGCATAAACTGCATTGTATATATTATAACTGTGTCCAGTCATGCTCATTTCATAAAAAGCACCTGGAACATTCTCCAATTTCTCTGTCAGTGTGCAAATGCCATTATCTTTGTCATTCACCAAAGGACTGGGAAAGGAACAGTCAAATGCGTGTACCCATACATCTTTGATAAAGCCATCTTCTTTTGATGAGAAATGGTCCCTTGCCTGAACAAAGTGCTGAAAGTCTGGAATTTCATTGGAGTGAAGTGAAAAGGACAGGGAACCATGGATATCTTGAATATCCCAGCTCCTTTGGTAAAACACTGATGCAAGATCCATTTGGGAGGGTATGATCCACACTTTACCTTTTGGCTCCATAGACAAATCTTCCATTTTAGGAAGATGTAATAACAACCTTAGAAGCATAAGTGTTTTTTCATAGACTATTACTGCATTGGCTTTACTGTTCATAGAAACATAAAATGTTTTTACTAGCCAGGCCAGTTCCTTGAATAATGTACTGATATAAAATGGTTTCATTCTTTTAAAAAAGGCAATACAAATGCCATGAAGAGGAAAAGTTGAAAAGGCCATCCTAACAAATCTTCCATCATCATCTTCTCTCACAAGGATCCCAACCCAAGTCCACTTGAAATGAGCAAACAGCTGAAGAAGTCCTTGGTATATCATATTTTCATCTGGGACCATTTGGTAGAAGGAATATGACTCACTTTGATCCAGCATCTCTGGGTGTGACCCATATATAAACTACAGGAATTAGGAAATCATTAGGAACTTAGAGAAGGGGACGAAATGAAAAAAATAAAATAAAATAGCAGCCATATCAAAGCTGTTTTATTTTGGGAGGTAATCCATAGCTATCTAGCAAATTTCAGTTTCTGTCAAAACTTATTTTAGTAGCCTTTTTAAAACAAAAATATTGTTTTCTATACTTATATAACATATGTGTTATTGATGATACTATGTTTTAGAGACATGCTTGAATTTCAAGTTGGTACATAATGTACATTACATTTCTTTATGCAGTTTATTCATTAATGCAAACTAAGCACATGTAAAACACACAATACTATGTTTCCAAACTGCACAGATGTAAAAAGTTCGTTAAAATTATGATGCCTTCATAAGATGTCACAGCTCACAACAGAACTTACTTGTGGAAGTTTGTAGATCCTCAAGATATCTGCCATATCAATGGAGATTTCAGAATAAAGAGCCCCAATGACTGAGACCAAGTTGTTCTTAATTCCACACTTATAATTGGGGACCATTCTCTTCAGAGATGAAAAAAGTTCTATTGTAGCATGATAAATCCACTTTCTACCATAATTATCAAAAATATTGATGCCCAAAGTTATATTGGGCAAGATCTGATGGTTTTCATTGATCTTTTTCACAGCAAATATTAAAGCCAAAATATGCTGATAAAACTTAGTTTGGACTCTGGAATAACAATTATAGGTTATAAAAGTAACTTCTTACACTTAATGAAAACATTGCAACACATATATGCTTCATCCAAATGTTTTGTTTTTGAAATCTATAATCCATGTGTCATGTATTATGTCCAAGGTTTGGCCTAATATGCTTTAACTTTGTATACTTTCTGAACAGAAAATATAGCTTCTGACAATACTTTTTTTTTTTTTCATAATCTGACTTACTTTTCAAACAGTGACCAGAGTATGATTGACTTTTGTCTCAATTTATGCCCTCACAAAGAAGATCATAATGATGGATCTCCAAAATACAATTTCAAAAAAGCCAACTATGATCTCATAGATGCCGACCTAACATCTCTTGATTGGCACATTCTGTTCTCTAACTGTAATACTACAGAAGACCATTATAATGCATTCTTACTTGAACTTGAAAGAGTCATAAAACTATATGTACCATTAATAACCCTAAATACAAAAAAAAAAATTACCCATAACAATAAGAAAACTACAATAAAAAAAAATCACTATGGCATAAAAACAAAACCAGCTATGTAGCAAACTTAAAAAACAGATACAACACCTTATGCTGACAGATAATGGCAGAATGCACAAATTATTACTGCAAACAGGAGGAAAACTTCCTACCTACAAAATCTACCCGTGCCTTCTACAATTTTGTAAACACAAAACTTAAAGACTCAAGAACCATCCCCCCTCTAGAGGGACCAAATGGGAAAGACTGCAGCGATGAAGCTGTTAAGGCCAACCTCTTCAACACATTTTTCAGCTCAGTCTTTGTTAACAGCAATGGCTTATGCCCTACATTTCCCAGTCGTACCACAACTAACTGCAATGATCTACTACATATTGACTTTACAAAAGAAAATGTAGAAAAGGCTTTACATAATCTAAAACCATCCCTATCTATTGGCCCCGATGGATTATGTGCATACTTCTTAAAAAAGCTCTCCTCTGCCATAGCAGAATCCCTAAACATTATATATGGTATATGATTCAGAACCAGTTCCTTACCGAACCTATGGTCCTTAGCTACGGTCACCCCATCTTCAAAAAAGGTGACCCCAGCCTGGTTGAAAACTACAGACCAATCTCACTATATTGTGACACATGCAAAGTCATAGAATCAATCATTAACCAATTCATCACCCTCCACTTAGAGTTAAACAACCTACTTTCCAAAAAACAATTTGGTTTCAGGAAAAAATTGTTCTGCAACCTACAACTCCTACACTACAAAAACATATGGACTACTCGACCAGGGTAAAGCAATAGATACAATTTACATAGACTTCTGCAATGCCTTTGATTCAGTGGTACATGACAAACTACTGTTAAAACTAAACTCTTATGGCATTTCCGGATCCCTTCATAAGTAGATTACTGCATTCCTGTCAAACAGGCAACAAATAGTAAAAATAGGGAGTCCTTTATCAAACCCTGCTCCAGTTAAGAGCTGTGTCCCCTAAGGCAGTGTTCTAGGATCCACACTCTTTATACTCTATATAAATGACCTTTGCAATCTTCTTATAAGCAACTGCGTCCTCTTTGCGGATGATGTAAAACTATTCAACACCACCGACAATGCTACTGCTCTTCAAAGTGACCTTGATTATGTGTCTGAATGGTCAAACAATTGGCAACTCCAAATCTCGACCAACAAATTCTCTGTCCTACACATTGGTAAAAAATATCAGCACACCAAATACAAACTAGGCAGTTATGACCTCATTGATGACTCTCATTCTGTCAAGGACCCAGAAGTACTCATATCTAATGACCTAAGTACCAGAGCTCACTGTAACAGCATTGCCAAAAAGGCATTGAGTTGTAAATTTAACCTTACAAAGCTTTCCTCTGGAAATATTGAATTGCTAACTAGGGAATACAAACCTTTGCTAGACCAATACTCGAATACAGCTCACCTTCCTGGAATCTGCACTGTATATCAGACATTAATACAATTGAGTGAGTCCAGAAGTATTTCATGAGAAGAATACTACACTCCTCTGCTCACAACAGAACACCCTATATATCCAGACTTGAAATTTTGGGCTTGGACAATCTTGAACTATGCCACCTATGGTTGTACTTAAGCGTAGTACACAAAATTATCTGCTACAATGTCCTACCTGTCAATGACTACTTCAGCTTCAACCACAACAATACAAGAGCACACAATAGATACAAACTCAATGTTAACCGCTCCAAACTTGATTGTAGAAAGTATGACTTCAGCAACAGAGTGGTCAATGCCTGGAATGCACTACCTGACTCTGTAGTTACATCTTCAAACCCCCACTCCTTTAACCTCAAACTATCCACTATTGACCTCACCCCATTCCTAAGAAGTCTTTAAGGGGCATGCATAAGTGCACCATCATGCCTTCCATCCCTGTCCTATTGTCCCCATTTAATTGTACCTGTTTTCTGTATTCTTACTCATGTTTATACTTATACCTATTATTTTGTAAGCGATTGACAAATCAAATAAATAAATAAATGATTTGATTGCTTATTATACCCTATGACTATTATCAAGTGTTGTACATTATAATTCTCGACTCTCAATGAATGTATCTTTTCTTTTACATACACTGAAAGCATATGCACCAAGGCAAATTTCTTGTATGTCCAATCACACTTGGCCAATAAAGAATTCTATTCTATTCTATTCTATTCTATTCTATTCTATTCTATTCTATTCTATTCTATTCTATTCTATTCTATTCTATTCTACCCTATTGTACTCTACTCTATTCTATTCTTACCTGTCCTATTGTCCCCATTTAATCGTGCCTATTTTCTGTATTCTTACTCATGTTTATACTTACTTATAAGTACTTATACCTACTATTTTGTAAGCGATTGACAAATAAAAATAAATAAAAATAAAAATAAAAAATATGGATTTCTGACTTTATTGATAAAAAAGAATATATATTCTATGAACAAATCAGTGCATCTAAAAAGGAACTCATAATTACAACAGTAAAAAGGCACCTAAAAATATTCTACATATTCTAGAGATATTTCTGTAGAAATACGGATTCTTTGAAGATCCTTTTATTTTATTTTTTTCCTGCTAAAAATGTTGGTTCACTGAACAACAGGATTTCTGTGACATATTGTCATGATCCTCTAATACTCAGTTAGTAAATTGAAGTAGTTCTTTCTAATTCCTTTAAGTATCCCATAGAAATTAAATAGGATGAAATATTTGAACTAGACAAATAATATGCTTTTGTCATTCTAATTAGTTTTAGTCTGCTTCAGATTTCACAAATACAGATATAATCTGAAATCTCTTGCCCCACATGGTGAGGTGATACACTTACATGACTTCACCATTAAATGAAAGATGGGGATCTTCCAAGAAGCTTTCTAGTTCTGTAGGCATGAACATAAGAGAAGTAATGCCACCAATGATGAAATCACCAGGTTGGAAATAGTTGTGAGAAATAGGGAGAGGATCACCAATAATGCATTTTTCCATGTCACATTTCCAAATCATATGAGATAAAAGTAAGAGAAAAATGATCATAATCATTATGCCTGATGTATATCTACAGCAGAATTTGTCTACTAATTATTAAGAATATCCAAAAATATATTATTTTTTTGGAGCCTGACTACCCCACTATCACACTATTCACAAATATTCTGAAACCTTGAATTCACCTTATTTGGAATAAACCTGACAGGATTTCATCTGTTTTTACTCTCAAGCTATAGATGAGGAGGTCCAGCTAATACTTATATTTTTCAAAGCATCTCAGTCCTTGTTGGTTATAAGTTTGCCAAAGCAATGTTAGCAACAGAAAAATTAATAACAGTAGTTTGGATAATTACAGATGCCCGGAAGAACTGTCATTACATTTCAATTTCTCTGTGATACTTGAAGCTTTTTCTCCCCTGTACATCACATATCAGGGGACTAGAACAACAAAGGACATTAGTAGTAAATGAGCCAATGAGTTAGAAATCAATAGAATGCAGAAAAAAAACATTTCAAGGAAAGGGGTGTTAGGAAAGTTTTATTTTCATCTGCAAAGTCATGAACTTTCAGAGTAACGTGCCCGCTCCCGTGTACTCCGCACTGAACTCAAAAAATGTCTAGACAATGGAGAGAAGGACCTGTACATTGACTACCATGCTGACTGTATCAAAAGTAAGCCACACAACCCGCAACTCAGCTTTAACCCTCAACCACAACCCTACCTCAACCGATCCACCATCACCCAAGACTAGGCATGCACGCCCCTAACTACCTCAATTCCAACTACTACTGGCCTTAAATGCAAACTACTCAATGCAAGAAGCCTCGTGAATAAAATACCTGAATTTTTCCTCCTACTAAATATGGCTAAATTCGACATTATATTTGTCTGTGAAACATGGCTCAGTGCATCTCTCCTGACTCCATTACCACAGTAAGGGACTATCATGTTTACCGATCAGATCGTGAAATTGTAGAGGAGGTGGTGTTGCTATCTTCTATAAAAAGTCCTTACATCTAAAAATATCCAAGTTACCCAGGAGCTTGCTCTTCCTGAGACCATCATCTGTGAACTATCCTTAAATATCACAATTCGATTCTTACTATGTTACAGAGCACCTGATTATGACATCGAACATGTAAACAAGCTAAATACATTACTAACATGGGCTGCATCCTGCCCATACCCTTTTATCTTTCTTGGTGATTTCAATCTACCTCATATTGACTGGACCCTAAATGAATGTACAACTGAAATCATACACACAACCTTCTACAATGCTATTACAAATCTGGGACTGGAACAACTAGTAACCAACAACACTAGACTAAACAACTGCCTCGATCTCATCTTCTGCAATAGTTTGAATTTAATTTATGGAATACAAACTAAAGAACCCTTTTCCAGCAGTGACCACAATATGATTGACTTTTGTCTCAACATACGCCCACACAAAAATCACCACAATGATGTAATCCCAATTGTAACTTCAAAAAGGCAACTATGATCTTATAGACAACGATCTCTCATCCCTTGATTGGCAATCTCTATTCACTGGATGCAATACTGTTGAAGACCATTACAACATATTTTTACTTGAAGTCAAAAGAGTCATCAAACTATATGTACCAACAACAACTCCCAAAACAAAACAAAAAAGCAAATTACCCATAACAATAAGGAAACTTCAATCCAAAAAGAGATCACTCTGGCGGAAAAACAAATCTGGTCACGTTGCCAATTTCAAAAGCCAATACAAAAATTTATGCCACCAGATAAAGACCGAATGCATCAATTATCACATTAAACAAGAGGAAAACCTTCTAAGCACCAATTCCACCCGTGCTTTTTACAATTTTGTAAACAACAAACTAAAAGACTCAAGATCTATCCCACCCTTGATAGGACCTGATGGTAAAGACTGCAATGACGACACCACTAAAGCCAACATCTTTAACACATTCTTCAGCTCAGTATTTGTAAACAGCAATGGATCATGCCCAGTATTTCCTAGCCGTACCACAGATAACAACAATGATCTAATACATATCGATTTTACAGAAGACAATGTTGAAAAAGCACTACGCAATCTAAAACCATCTCTATCTATTGAACTTGATGGAATATGTGCCTACTTCTTAAAAAAGCTATCCACTGCCATAGCCAAACCTCTAAGCATAATCTTTGAAAAATCTTTCAGGACCAGCTCCTTGCCTAACCTATGGTCACAAGCCACAGTCATCCCCATCTTCAAAAAGGGAGACCCAAGCCTAGTTGAAAATTACAGACCAATCTCCTTATGCTGCGTCACCTGTAAAGTCATGGAATCAATTATTAACCAATCCATCATCCTCCACTTAGAGACAAATAACCTACTCTCCAATAAACAATTTGGTTTCAGAAAAAAACTATCCTGTAATCTGCAACTCTTACACTGCAAAAACATATGGAGCGACACAACTCGACCAGGGCAAAGCAATAGACGCAATCTACATAGACTTCTGTAAAGCCTTTGATTCAGTGGTACCACGACAAACTACTCCTAAAAATAAAATCCTATGGTATCTCTGGACAACTGAATAACTGGATAGAAGCATTCCTGGCAAACAGACAACAAATGGTCAAAATCGGGGCGTACTATCAAATCCAGTACCTGTCAATAGTGGTGTTCCCCAAGGCAGTGTTCTAGGACCAACTCTCTTCATACTCTACATAAACGACCTCTGTGATCATATTAAGAGCAATTGCGTTCTCTTAGCTGATGATGTAAAGCTGTTCAATACCACAGACAATACTGCTACCCTACAAAAAGATCTCGACTATGTATCAGAATGGTCAAACAAATGGCAACTTCAAATCTCAACAAATAAATGCTCTGTCTTACATATTGGCAAAAAAAAATCAGAAAATAAAATACAAGCTGAATAGTCAAGATCTTGTTGATGACCCAAGCTCTGTAAAGGACCTTGGAATACTCACCTCTAATGATCTAAGTGCTAGAGCCCACTGCAACTACATAGCCAAAAAGGCATTAAGAGTTGTTAACCTAATCCTACGTAGCTTTTTCTCTGGTAATATCACACTACTAACTAGAGCATACAAAACATTTGCTAGACCAATACTCGAATACAGTTCATCAGTCTGGAACCCACATTACGTATCTGATATTAGCACAATTGAGAAAGTCCAGAAATATTTCACAAGAAGAGTTCTCCACTCCTCTACTCGTTGTAGAATACCTATGCCACCAGACTTGAAATTCTAGAACTAGAAAACCTTGAATTACGCCGTCTTCGGTCTGATTTAAGCATGGTATATAAAATCATACATTGCAATGTCCTACCTGTCAATGAATACTTCAGCTTCAACCATAACAACACAAGAGCACACAATAGATACAAACTCAAAGTTAACCGCACCAAACTTGATTGCAGGAAATACGACTTTAGCAATAGAGTGGTCAATGTCTGGAATACTCTACCCGACTCTATTTATTTATTTATTTATTTATTTGATTTGCCAATTGTTTACAAGATAATAAGTATAAATGTATATAGTTGTGAATACATGAAATGGGTACATATAAGAAAAATAAAAGAATAAGAGAAACAATAGGACAGGGACGGTAGGCACATTGGTGCGCTTATGCACGCCCCCTACAGACCTCTTAGGAAAGGGGTGAGGTCAATAGTAGACAGTCTAAGGTTAAAGTTTTTGGGGTTTGGGGAAGAAACTACAGAGTCGGGTAGAGTATTCCAGACATTGACCACTCTATTGCTGAAGTCGTATTTCCTGCAATCAAGTTTGGTGCGGTTTACTTTGAGTTTGTATCTATTGTGTGCTCTTGTGTTGTTATGGTTGAAGCTGAAGTATTCATTGACAGGTAGGACATTGCAATGTATGATTTTATATACCATGCTTAAGTCAGACCGAAGACGGCGTAATTCAAGGTTTTCAAGTTCTAGAATTTCAAGTCTGGTGGCATAAGGTATTCTACAACGAGTAGAGGAGTGGAGAACTCTTCTTGTGAAATATTTCTGGACTTTCTCAATTGTGCTAATATCAGATACGTAGTGTGGGTTCCAGACTGATGAACTGTATTCGAGTATTGGTCTAGCAAATGTTTTGTATGCTCTGGTTAGTAGTGTGATATTACCAGAGAAAAAGCTACGTAGGATTAGGTTAACAACTCTTAATGCCTTTTGGCTATGTAGTTGCAGTGGGCTCTAGCACTTAGATCATTAGAGGTGAGTATTCCAAGGTCCTTTACAGAGCTTGAGTCATCAACAAGATCTTGACTATTCAGCTTGTATTTTATTTTCTGATTTTTTTTGCCAATATGTAAGACAGAGCATTTATTTGTTGAGATTTGAAGTTGCCATTTGTTTGACCACTCTGATACATAGTCAAGATCTTTTGTAGGGTAGCAGTATTGTCTGTGGTATTGAACAGCTTTACATCATCAGCGAAGAGAACGCAATTGCTCTTAATATGATCACAGAGGTCGTTTATGTAGAGTATGAAGAGAGTTGGTCCTAGAACACTGCCTTGGGGAACACCACTATTGACAGGTACTGGATTTGATAGTACGCTCCCGATTTTGACCATTTGTTGTCTGTTTGACAGGAATGCTTCTATCCAGTTATTCAGTTGTCCAGAGATACCATAGGATTTTATTTTTAGGAGTAGTTTGTCGTGTACCACTGAATCAAAGGCTTTACAGAAGTCTATGTAGATTGCATCTATTGCTTTGCCCTGGTCGAGTTGTGTCGTCCATATGTTTTTGCAGTGTAAGAGTTGCAGATTACAGGATAGTTTTTTTCTGAAACCAAATTGTTTATTGGAGAGTAGGTTATTTGTCTCTAAGTGAAGGATGATGGATTGGTTAATAATTGATTCCATGACTTTACAGGTGACGCAGCATAAGGAGATTGGCCTGTAATTTTCAACTAGGCTTGGGTCTCCTTTTGAAGATGGGGATGACTGTGGCTTGTGACCATAGGTTAGGCAAGGAGCTGGTTCTGAAAGATTTTTCAAAGATTATGCTTAGAGGTTTGGCTATGGCAGTGGATAGCTTTCTTAAGAAGTAGGCACATATTCCATCCGGTCCAATAGATAGAGATGGTTTTAGGTTGCGTAGTGCTTTTTCAACATTGTCTTCTGTGAAATCGATATGTATTAGATCATTGTTGTTATCTGTGGTACGGCTAGGAAATACTGGGCATGATCCATTGCTGTTTACAAATACTGAGCCGAAGAATGTGTTAAAGATGTTGGCTTTAATGGTGTCGTCGTTGCAGTCTTTACCATCAGGTCCTATCAAGGGAGGGATGGACCTTGAGTCTTTTAGTTTGTTGTTTACAAAATTGTAAAAAGCACGGGTGGAATTGGTGCTTAGAAGGTTTTCCTCTTGTTTAATGTGATAATTGGTGCATTCGGTCTTTATCTGGTGGCATAAATTTTTGTATCGGTTTTTGAAATTGGCAACGTGACCAGATTTGTTTTTCCGCCAGAGTGATCTCTTTTGGATTGAAGTTTCCTTATTGATATGGGTAATCTGCTTTTTTGTTTTGTTTTGGGAGTTGTTGTTGGTACATATAGTTTGATGACTCTTTTGACTTCAAGTAAAAATATGTTGTAATGGTCTTCAACAGTATTGCATCCAGTGAATAGAGATTGCCAATCAAGGGATGAGAGATCGTTGTGTATAAGATCATAGTTGCCTTTTTGAAGTTACAATTGGGAATTACATCATTGTGGTGATTTTTGTGTGGACGTATGTTGAGACAAAAGTCAATCATATTGTGGTCGCTACTGGAAAAGGGTTCTTTAGTTTGTATTCGTAAATTAAATTCAAACTATTGCAGAAGATGAGATCGAGGCAGTTGTTTAGTCTAGTGTTGTTGGTTACTAGTTGTTCCAGTCCCAGATTTGTAGTAGCATTGTAGAAGGTTGTGTGTATGATTTCAGTTGTACAATCATTTAGGGTCCAGTCAATATGAGGTAGATTGAAATCACCAAGAAAGATAAAAGGGTATGGGCAGGATGCAGCCCATGTTAGTAATGTATTTAGCTTGTTTACATGTTCGATGTCATAATCAGGTGCTCTGTAACATAGTAAGAATCGAATTGTGATATTTAAGGATAGTTCACAGATGATGGTCTCAGGAAGAGCAAGCTCCTGGGTAACTTGGATATTTTTTAGATGTAAGGATTTTTTATAGAAGATAGCAACACCACCTCCTCGACGATTTTCACGATCTGATCGGTAAACATGATAGTCTCTTACTGTGGTAATGGAGTCGGGAGAGATGCATTGAGCCATGTTTCACAGACAAATATAATGTCAAAGTTAGCCATATTTAGGAGGATGAGAAATTCAGGTATTTTATTCACGAGGCTTCTTGCATTGAGTAGTTTGCATTTAAGGCCGGCAGTAGTTGGAATTGAGGTAGTTGGGGGCGTGCGTGCCTAGTCTTGGGTGATGGTGGATCGGTTGAGGTAGGGTTGTGGTTGAGGGTAAAAGCTGAGTATTGGGTTGCGTGGCTTACTTTTGATACAGTCAGCATGGTAGTCAATGTACAGGTCCTTCTCTCCATTGTCTAGACGGTTTTTGAGTTCAATGCGGAGTACACGGGAGCGGGCACGTTGCTGTATGGTTAGGTCAGGCGGCAACGGAGGTTCTTATGGTTGGTGTTGGTTTTGGCGAGTGAGTTTATAGTATAAATGAATTTACGTTTGCTTGTTTCATTTTTGCAAATGACTCTGCACAGGCGTGGGGCTACAGAGCCGTCACTGTTATTGAGCTCTCGCCAATGCGTGAAATGTCAAGTATTTCATCAGCGGAGATGGTTGATGCTTGATAATCCCTGATGATGTTTCGACAGTTGTGATGTCATCATTGTTATTGGTGACCTCTAGACCAAATAAGATGGCGCTTGGACGCTTCCGCTCACGCTCAACAGCTTCTCTGATGAGGATTGGGATATCAATATTTGTCTGGGTTGTGTTTATTTGTGGATTGGGTTTTGGATTGGGTTGTGGTTGTTGGGTAGAGATGTGGTTTGTAGCTATTGGAAGTTCAAGTTTTTGCGTTGTTTCTTTTTTTTCAAGGTTGGATATTCTTTCTTTTATGGCGTCCAGGATGCTACTATGGTTTCAATGGTATCAATTCTTTCCAACAGATCCAGTTTGGGTTTGCATGCGTCCAGGGATGCTACTATGGTTTCAATGGTATCAATTCTTTCCAACAGATCCAGTTTGGGTTTGCATGAATTGCAGTAATATGGAAACTCATTGGATGATTCCAGGTATTGAATAAATTGCTCGGTTAATCCCAAGCAGTCATGATGAGTGTATTTCTTACACAGAGAACATTTGATGGAGTTTTCATTATCCTTTAGATTTTTGTAGCATTTAAGGCATGTGCAGAGTCTTGTGGATCATTGGTGGGGATTATGTTCTCTGTAGGTAGTGCTTTGGCATAGGATTTTTTTCTTGTCATGGTAGGTTTGTTAAGATGGTACGTTGATTAAATTAATTAATGGAACAATATCACACCAATCAATCATCAATTGCAGTAATCTCTCTAGTCAGATAATATTTCTGGGCAACAATCAGCCTAATCAATTAAATATTCTAAACACTAATCAATTAATTACACTAATCATTAATCACACTGTTCATTTAAATTCACTAAATCATTGATTTTACTATTCGATTAAAATTACATGCATATTGATCTTTTCAACTAGTCAGTAATAACACTATTTGCACTAAACACTCTAGTCACACTAATCAATTAGGACCATAAATCAATTGAACCATTAATAAAATATTTTATAGAAATTGATTATCTAACCGTAGATATAGGTGATGAGGTAGAAAAGTTGTAAGTTTTGAGGTATTGAGTTAATCAGTGTTTGATTAAAGTAATGAGCTAGTATTAAGAGTCTGCAAGGAAAGGGTTAATGCTGTTGTTGACTGAGAGGAAATTGTTGCTCTTTGTAATAGTAGATTGCTATTACTCTGTAAACAAGACTGTAATACGATGCTCAAAGGGTTTTTGAAACAGTGAAAAACTTTCCTAAGCTGTTCAAATTGAGTAGTAGGAGAAAATACAGTCACGTGGCTTGGGTTTACTTATCCGATTTGTCATTTACTTCCAACTAAATCTGGTAGTAATGCCAGAGTTAATCGTAGCTATTTTCCTTCTTAGAGTTCGACTTTCCAAGGAAAATTCCACTGCAGGAATTGGAGTGATTTTCTACTAGGATTGATCTTGGTGAGGTAGATGTGGAAGGCATGTGGTTTCTTATTGTTTGAAATGGCTTCAAAGTGATTGATTTTTGGTGATTTAATGGACCTCAGTTCTCCATAATTAACAGCCGTTCAGAATCACACCCTCTGTCAGTTCCGCTCTTTCTCTGCAGCTTAAAATCACACTGCCCACCAGTCACAGCTCATTGAATGGCTCAAAATCAGTCTCTCTGTAAGTGTCTGAATCACACACTCATAAATTACAGCTCGTCCAGGCTCTTATCTCTCTCCGTTTCTCCTCAAGTCTTTGCCTCTCTCTCCCCCTCTTTGTTTGTCCCTGCCAGCTATCCACTGGCTCCGGGGAAACTTGTCTGGGGGATTTGAAATGGGACACGTTGTCTGGCATGGAAGATTCTCTGATTAGCTGTGTGGGATTTAAATGAAGGTGCGTTGTTTGTGCTCCACTGGCTCCAGCTCGCTTGAGTTCCACCGGTGTGCTTAATAGGGATCGAGGAAGGAGCTCTGCTTCTGGGGAGGGCTCTGGAATTCAGTGTTGTTACGTTTTTGAATTCAGCGCCCTGCTAGCAGGAGCTCCGCTGGCTTGATAAGGGCCCAGGGCTTCGGAATCCAGCGTTTTTATTTTTATTTTTGGGGTGGGCTCCAGTTTACTCACGGTTTCTGGCGCAGGTGGTAGCTTTGAAGGTGATTTCTGGTGCAGGCGGTGGCTTTAAAGGGTGATAGTGCTCCAGGAGAGAGAGCCTCACCTTCCTAGTTGAAACCCTCGGCAACTCTGTAGTTTCTTCCCCAAACCCCAAAAACTTTAACCTTAGACTGTCTACTATTGACCTCACCCCTTTCCTAAGAGGTCTGTAGGGGGCGTGCATAAGCGCACCAACGTGCCTACCGTCCCTGTCCTATTGTTTCTCTTATTCTTCTTTTATTTTTCTTATATGTACCCATTTCATGTATTCACAACTATGTATACACTTATACTTATTATCTTGTTAACAATTGGCAAATCAAATAAATAAAATAAATAAAGTATCCAGAGTATTTCAGAATATCCAAAGGAGACTATCAACTCAAAATGCCATCCAGATAATTTCATAGAAAAGGCTATGCATGTGGAGGCTCAGTATTCATAACACTCCTTTGGGTGTGCATGTGTACTTAAAAGGATGTTATCCATTTTACAAAGAGTGGAATCTTTGGGCGGGGGTGGGGGGAAGGTCACAGTATGGTAGCAGCTATTTTACAGAGCAAGTGATGAAGTAACGTATCTTGTCACCCAGTAAAAACTCAGATTTGATGCGTCTACCTGCATGCTTTTATGTTCCATAGTGTATTTTTAAAATTGTGATTCTCACTTTCTTATGTGTCAGTTTGCTTTCTGAATACTGTCTTTAACAATCCTGATTTGTGAGTCTCCAATAACAGTTGCAATAAAGAATTGGCACGAGGAAAACAAGAAATCATATGAAGGAGAACCTGCAGTCCATTACCTACACCTGCTAAATCAGTTCTTTTTTTCAGATTTCACTTGCTCTTTTATCAAGTCTCTTTGCAGTGATTGGAAAAGTGAGGTTAGACTCTCATGCCTGCTGCCCTTGAGTCATGTGGTTTTTCTTTCTTCTTTTTCCTGTCCTCAGTGACTGAAGCCTAGAAAAGAAGCTCAGTACCTAAGCAATTTGTCTTGGGGCCAGACATTTCTGGCCATGTCTTCTACTCTCTAACAACATCTATGTGCCAATATGCCGAATTGTTCCACTGAATAACTCATAGTTCATTGTTAGCCTACCTTATCTCTATCTCCCCGGTAAGCCCAAATGTTCTCTCTCATGTAATTTCACAGCATGATTAATTAACATTTATTCTTTACTGCCTACTCCCTGCCTATATGTGCAACACTTTGGGCCCCTTCTACCTTTACCTCACAGTCTATAAGACTTCCGGCACTCCTTTCAGGGATGTTACTACAGGATAATATCTATTATTCAGAGGAGCAATCCATTATTAACAGATTAATAAGCCTTCCCAAGCCCTGGAAGTTTAGGTTGCATTTAAACTTATCGTAGGGCATCTTGGCAGTGTACATCTGGGCCATAGATATAAGGAAATGGTTGCCAAGAATAACAATAACATGCCAAGCCTTGCAACTGAGAATGTGAGTAATCTGAGAATTGAAGATGGGAACACATATTTTCCACACAGTTTTGGAAATCCTGGATGTTGTGGCTTCCAGGATGCTACTTATCTGTTTACCTTACCTACCTACTAAATGAAGCTATTGATTTCAAAATAGCAAACCAGTCTGGTACTCTGTGAAACCAAGTATTTAGGAGGATTAAATTATGTCAACTCTCACGAATAGATCTGTGCTCAGTCAATCAATGGACATTATTCCATCCATGCAGGGGTGGGATTCAAATTTCTTAACAACCGGTTCTGTGGGCATGGCCTAATTTGTAGGTGTGGCCTGGTGGTCATGTGACTGGGTGGGTGTGGCTTGGTGGTCATGTGACTGGGTGGGTGTGGCCAACTCAATGTCACTCACATCAAGGGGTGCTTCACCTGGCCCCTCTCCTCCCAGCCATTCCTTGTCACACCCAGCCACAACTTATCTATAGTTCTGTAAAAATGTTCATCTTTTTTTGACTTTTTTTTTTACTACATGCTATAGATGTACTTTCATAGGCCACTGAAAGGAGGACATGGCTCAAATGCTTTGCCCAAGGGTGTGATAGGCAACAGACTTTTAAGGGGCTGTCAGAAAGAAGGGGGGGCAATGAATTTTCCAAAGCACCAGAAGACAAACAAGAAGCAATGGATGGAAACTGAACAAAGAGAGAAGCAAATTAAAACTAAAGAGAAACTTCCTGACAGTAGAACAATTAACCAATGAAACTGCTTGCCACCAGAAGTTCTGGGTGCTCCAACACTGGAGGTTTTTAAGAAAAGACTGGACAGCCATTTCTCTGAAACGGTATAGAGTCCCCCCCCCAGATCCCTTCTAAGTGTTATTCTGTTATTCTGACATCTTTCCCAGGATCTCTACTCAGAGTTTGGCACCCTCAGTTTTCCTGCCTGAGCAAGGGGTTGGACTAGAAGACCTCCAAAATCTCTTTCAACTCTGTTAAACACACATGTATTTATGCTCTGGACTATAGACATTGAATGCACATATTGTAAACCCTGAAAAATACCTGGGCAAAAGAAAGGCAGTAAAATCACTCCAGGTATAGGGACAGTGTAAAATATTAATATATGATAAATAATGGAACAATTAAAAATAATAGCACAGAATTTTCTCTCCCCCTTTCCTTCTTATTTCTTTTCTTTTCTTTCTTTCTTTCTTTCTTTCTTTCTTTCTTTCTTTCTTTCTTTCTTTCTTTCTTTCTTTCTTTCTTTCTTTCTTTCTATTTCTTTTTCTTTCTTTCTTCTTCTCTCCCTTCCTTTCTTTCTTGCTCATTCTTTCTTTCTCTCTTTCTTTCTCTCCCTTCCTCTCCCTTCCTTGCTCTTTCTTTCTCTCCCTCTTTCCTTTCTCTCTTTTTTTCTTTCTTTCTTTCTCTCTCTTTCTTTCTTTTTCTCCCTTCCTCTTTCTTTCTTCCTCTTTGTTTTTCTTTCTTTCTTTCTCTCCCTTTCTCTCTCTCTCTCTCTCTCTCTTTCTTCCTTCCTTCCTTCCTTCCTTCCTTCCTTCCTTCCTTCCTTCCTTCCTTCCTTCCTTCCTTCCTTCCTTCCTTCCTTTCTTTCTTTCTTTCTTTCTTTCTTTCTTTCTTTCTTTCTTTCTTTCTTTCTTTCTTTCTTTCTTTCTTTCCTTCTTTCTTCCTTCCTTCCTTTCTTTCTGCCTTCCTATTTGTTTTTCTTTCTTTTTCTTTCTTTCTCTCTTTCTTTCTCTCTCCCTTCCTTTCTTCCTTTGTCTTTTTTCTTACTGTTTCTTTTTCTTTCTTTTTCTTGCTCTTTATTTCTTTCCCTTCCTCTTTCTTTCTTGCTGTTTTTTGCTCTTTCTTTCTTGCCCTTCCTTCCTTCCTTCCTTCCTTCCTTCCTTCCTTCCTTCCTTCCTTCCTTCCTTCCTTCCTTCCTTCCTTCCTTCCTTCCTTCCTTCCTTCCTTCCTCCAGAGCAGTGGGTGGTGGGAGAATGAAAAAAGCAGGAATCCCAGAACATCCATCCGCCCTCCCTTTCAGGAGGGGAGAAGCGGTAGGAAACAGCCCCAGGAGTTCCCGCCCTCCCTTTTGGGGCACCTCCACCACCCCTCTCAGGATCAGGATCAGCCCCAGCACAGCAGAGAAAGCGTACAGCCATGGCATGCTTTGGCTGCTGCCATCACTGCATCACCCTGAAGGCTGCCTGCTCACCCATCCACCGGCTGGACTGGACTGGAAACGGTGCCCACCTTGGCCTCCTCCCACCTGGCCACCAGCTTCTTGACAGAAGCTGCTGGTTGGAGTTGAATTGGAATAAAAGGCTGTGTGGCTGTGGCGGAAAGAACTGGGGCAACACCTGGCATATTTGATGAGCAGGCACAAGCGAGGTGGTAGTTGCTGTCACATCATGGAGCTCTGGTTCTTTCTGCCAAAAGCACGCAGCCTCTTCTAATTCTAGGTATGCCCTTGGGAGGCATAGCTAGAATTGGGAGCCCAGCACTGCAATTCTCTGTGCTCCAACCAGCAGCCTCTGTTCATGTCAAGAAGCAGGTGGCCAGGTGGGAGAAGGCTCAGGATGGATGCAAGATGGGGGAGGCCCGCAGAGGGCTGGGTGAGGGCCAAGGAGCCATGGGGAGGCCCGGAGATGGCTGGGTGAGGCCTTGGGAGGGCTGGGGAGGGCTGAGTGAGGCACGGGAACCACAGGGAAGCCCAGAGACAGCTAGGCGAGGACCAGGGAGGCCTGTAGAGCTTCTCCTTCTCTTTCACAGAATAGCTGTATTTAGGACTTGGAACCAATGGTGGGATACAGCCAGTTCACTGGTACCTAAATTTTTATTGACTTCTGCAAAGGGCTAGATGTGTTCCACAAACTTTGTGTTTTCCAGAACATGTCTGGTTTTCTTTTTTTTTCTTTTTCTTTTTGGAAAAGGTTTTTTATTTTATACTTATAATAATTCCATCTTTCATTTCAAACCATGTGTCAACTGGGTACATATATTTTGTGCTTACAATTATAATTGGTACTTTTGTTACCAATATAATGATGATCACATTTTCTTATAGCGATTATTGGATATATCTGTTATTATTTAACAATTTTAACTTATTTCTTTATATATTCATCTAATTCATTTTAATTTGTTCTATTTTCCCTCCATTGATAAAATAAATCCCATATCATATAATATTCCATTTCTTCTTTTTCTTTGATTACCAATGTTCACTTTTTCATCTCTGTACATTCAAATATTTTAACATGTCTGGTTTTTATTCAACTTCCTTCCAGTCAGAAAAAATAACCCTCCCCCAAAAGTCCAAGAGAGGAGCGATGGAACCTTCAACCATATCACTCAGGTGAAAACTGTCTCAGGCAGTGGAGGCAAGGCCTGCACATAAGGCAGCAGCCCCGGGCCAAAGCACCTGCAGAGCATCAGAAGATCAGGGAGGCAAGTAGTCATCTTGCCCGCAGCACCCATGCCAGCTGCCCCTTCATGGCCAAAGCTGAAATGCTGCTGTGTTTAAGTGCTGGTAGATGTCAGCCTTTCCTCTGGTGGGCCTAGGCAGCTGCTGGAGAGAGATGGGCACCTAGCTACCCTTATTTTTCCCCTCATGTCTTTGTCTACCTGATTTCCAGCTCTGTCTTATTTCTGCATTGTGTTTCTTGCCATTGTGTACAGGGAAGGCCAAAAAATTGAATCAATCAATTCTAACTTCTTGCAAAAAAAAAAATATCTTGTGAAGTTGGAATTGATTGATAGAACTTTTTTTTTTAGTCCTTGCACACAATCCCTTTTGTTTCCCTGCACACAACAGCAAGAAACGCTATGGAGAAACATGACAGAGAAATGTGATGGAGCTGGAAATCAGGTAGGCAAATAAATGTTTAGGGGAAGTGAGGACATCTGGGTGGTGGTGGGTGTGGCAACTTCCATGCCCTAGCAATCTAGCAAAAAAAAAAAAAAAAAGGAATTTGGTATATAGATTGAAATAATTTTCTACCAGTCTGGGAATTTATGGCAGTTATGGCATCAGTTTATAAGCTATGAAATGGTGAGTTTATTTATTTTTATTGATTTATAAGATCAACCCATCTTATGATAGGATAAGTGTGGGCAGTTTACGGTTGCAGGAGCTCTACTCGTGTCTTAGGTACAAAAACAACTAGGGAACTTTGGGCCAGTCACTCTCAGCTATAATCTGTGATACTTATAACACAGTAGTTTATGGTCATGGTTTTAAATAAAAATAAATCCTGTTCTATTTTTTTTTAATACAGAAAACATATTTAGAGAATGTTGTAAAGAAAACTTGATTACTATATATACCTTCATTCAATGTTTCTTTTTTTCAAAAAGATAAGCAATATTTGTAAACATGTATGTTTCAAAACATCATTTCCCCTTCAAATGTTAATTGCAGCATAGTCATAACCGCTTCTTTGTCTTAAAAGAATTCAATCATTCCAAAAACTGATGCCAAGCAAAGAACTTTCATGCTTTCACATTATAGGCTATGAGTAATATGTTTATAGTGTGTCCTTTCTAGTTAAGATTCAGTCTTAGTCATTTAGGCAATCTGAATCAAATCAATTTCTCTACAGAATGAAAATTGTAAGCTTAACAATAATCATGTTTTTTTAATTTTTGAGATTTCATTTAAAACTTAATGAGGGCTAATATGACCAGACTTTGCTCCCATACTGAAAACTCATCTAGTAATTTCCATCTCTCCAAAAATAGTGGCAAAATTATTACAGCTTTAAACAAAGGCTGTCAAAAGACAGAAATAATTAAAGAAGAGTTTAGTTATATATTAACTTTTTCTCTTAATTAGTTGTTCTCTATTGTTAAGCTGTGGCAAAACAATGATAATGTAACATTTGGGGAAAGCAACACAGCACTAGAGGCCAAAATGGAGAAAACCTCCACAGCCATCATGTATTTGCCTTTGATGCTCAGGTAAGATAAAAAAAAAGGAGAGATCCACACACTGCAGAAAATCAAAATGCTGAATGTGAAACATTTGGCCTCATTGAAACTGCTAGGGAGCTTCCAGAAGAAAAAAGCAACACTGGTAGTTGCCAGAAAGCCCAGGAAACTCAAGAACACAGTAGAACAAGCTAGCTGAGTCTTCATTGCATTGCAATATGATTTCTTCCATTTCTGAATGAGTGTCAATGTCAGGAAAAGGAGGAAATGTGTTGAGCCATACTGTACAGATGAGGGAACAAGTAAAAACAACTTCCATTTTAATAAATGAAGGCTAACTTTACCAGGCCTTGCTCCTGAATTGAAAACTCACCAAATCATTTCAAATTAAAATTAAATGTGGATTATAAGGGTGCTACACCTATTGAATACAATGACAGTTCATTCAAGCCAAATTGGTGATCTCTAATCCATCATTCCTAGAATAACTGGTTAATGCTTCAGATATGTTTCTTAGTATAAAAGCTCTTGATGTGGAACCTGTCAGGGTTAGTATTAGAAGTTATTAGAGGTTATTCTGCTTTTTTTCTTTTAAAAAAATCCCATCATTCAAAAAATGTTGCAGAGGTAGGCATTTTCATATTTTCCTATGGAAAAGATTAGTAAAGTTTGTTAGTTTGTGCTTATTTTCTTTCTCCGTGTGTGTGTTTTCAAATTAAGTCTGAATTATTTCAATAGCATGAATCTAATCAATAGGTCCTCAAATTCCAATTTGCAAACTTAAAGAGAATTGTGGCCTCTTAATATCGCATATTTTTAGTTAAATGAGTGGTATTTTGACTGGGTTTTACTCCTACATTGAAAACTCATTAAACATTTTCAAATTCAGTGTTGAATTTACTAGAGATTTAAACAAATGCTTCTAAAATAGAGAAATCATTATAGGAAAGTTTGGTTAGTATTTTATGAACCTTTTCTTTTAATGAGCTGCTCCCTAATGTTTAGCTCTGGTCTACAGATAATTATGTAACATTTGGGAAAATAGATGCAGACAAGCAAACCTGCACTGGAGGCCAAAATGGAGAAAACCTCCACAGCCACCATGTATTTGCCTTTGGTGCTCAGGTACGATGGAACAAAAGAGATCCACACACTGCAGAAGATCAGCATACTAAATGTGAGGCATTTGGCCTCATTAAAACTGCTGGGGAGATTCCTTGAGAAAAACGCTACTGTGAAACTGGCAGATGCTAGAAAGCCCATGTAGCCCAGGACACAATAGAACATGGCAGATGAGCCTTCATTGCAAAGCAATATAATTTCCTCAATTTCTGAATGAGTGTCAATATCAGGGAAAGGGGGAAATGTGAACAGCCACACTGTACAGATGCCTGTTTGAATCAGGGAACAAGAAAGAACAATGAACATGGCCAATCCTCTTCCCATCCAGTTCCTCAGCTTGGATCCTGGCTTGGTGGCCATGAAAGCCAGAACCACAATAATAGTTTTTGCCAGTACAGAAGACACAGCCACTGAGAAGATGATGCCAAAGCTAATTTGTCGGAGGAGACATATTATATCACCTGGTGCAACAAGAAACTGCAGTGAGCAAAGAAAGCAGAGGAGGAGGGAGGTGAGAAGAACATAGCTGAGATTTCGGTTATTAGCCTTGACAATGGGAGTATGGTGATATTTCAAAAATGTTGCCAGAACCACAACTGTGCAGAGAAAAAAGAACATTGCCAGACTCACTAGACATATTCCCATTGGCTCTTTAAAGGATAAGAAAGAAATTCTCTTGGAAAGACATGAATCTTGGTTCTTATTTGTATATTGATCATCTGGACATTTGGAACAGTCATCCATGTCTGGAATTAAAATATACATGTATCATATATAAACATACATGCATTTGTGCATATATCAAAAATTCTGCTTGTGTTTTGTGATTATTCTATGAATATTATTGTAGCATATTAAATTGTTTTTCTTAACAGCAAAAATAGCACTGACATTACTCATATATTTGGATTTTATATTTGGATTTTAACAAGGCAATTATCTCCATAGGATTCTAGTTAATATTTCTAATATTATTACTACTTCTTATCTATTGTACACATTAACTATATATTTGTATGGTTGTACAATTGCATCTTTTCTTTATTGGAAGCAACCTGCTACAATATCTTTTTAACGGTATTGATTCAGCCTTCCATCCTTCTGAGGTGGGTAAAATGAGGATCCAGATTGTTGGGAGCAATAGGCTGACTCTGTAAACTGCTTAGACAGGGCTGAAAAGCTTTGTAAAATGGTCTAAGTGCTTACTGAATATTACTGTGAATAATATAAATAAAAATAAACATAATAGGAATGTGCTTCTATCACTTCATTTATACTGAATTTTGTTCATTTTGTACGTTCCTGTGGGATAAAATGTGCGTTCATATCCATAAATGCAAGTAACATTCAAGGAAAAGAGTTAAAGATATGACTCTTTTCCAGATATCTTCAATGCATTCATGTGGCAAAGATTTTATGGGAGAACAAATAATACACAGTTACAGAAATGACAAAATAATCCCACTGTAAGGGAAATTGGGAGTTTCAATATTATTTTAATTATTCAGTTAATTGTTTGCTTCTTTTTGTCTGTTTGTTAAACAAGAGCCATAGTTAAATGCTTAACTCTTTGCTTTAAGTCTTCTTTTCAGCTGGTAAAAGAATCCTTCCTTCTGAGGCAGTGCTTGGATTCAAAAAAATTTAGTACCAGTTCTGTGGGCATGGCTTATTTGGTGGGTGTGGCTTGGTGGTCATGTGACTAGGTGGGTGTGCTTAGTGATCATGTGATTGGGAGGGTGTGGCCAACTCAATGTCACTCACATCAAGGGATGCCTCACCAGGCCCCTCCTCTCCCAACCATTCCTTATCACACCCACCCTCAACATATCTATAGTTTTGTAAAAATGTTATTCACCTTTTTTTGACTTTATTATCTACATACTATAGATGTACTTTCATGGACCACTGAAAGAAGGAAATGGCTCACATGCTTTGCCCAAGAGTGTGATAGGCAACGGGCTTTATAGGGCTGCAACAAAGAAGTGGGGGCAATATATTTTCCAAAGAAGCAGAACACAAACAAGAAGCAATGGATGTAAACTGAACAAAGAGAGAAGCAACCAAAAACTGAGGAGAAACTTCCTGACAGTGAAAACAATTAACCAGTGGACCTGCTTGTCTTCAGAAGTTCTGGGTGCTCAATCACTGGAAGTTTTTCAGAAATGACTGGACAGCCATTTCTCTGAAATGGTATAGGGCAGTGGCCCCCAACCTTTTTTGTACCATGGCCCAGTACCGGCATCACAAAATGATCCATGGACCGGTACTGGCATCAGCACGCACGACCAAGGCAAGGTGAGCCGAGCGACCGGCCAGCCAGCCGTCCCCCACTTCTCCCCGCCATCTTCAACTCCTCCTTTGTACCTTCTCGCAGTCGATGGGCTTTTCGGGCTCTTTCTTAATCTCCTCCTGAGTAACATGAGACTCCACTGCCATCGGGATGGCTCTTCATTTGAAGCTGCCCCCCCCCCTTCGACGAAACTAAGGCGCGAGGATTCCTTCAGCACCCAAATGCCGCTTTCCATCCAACCGACGACCGACAAGCTCACCCGGAAGCACTTTCTCAAGCGCCGTCGAAACAAGATGGCGGCGGCCAAGCAAAGTAGGCGGCCCAGTACAAAATGATCCACGGACCGGTACCGGTCCGGGGCCCGGTGGTTGGGGACCACTGGTATAGGTTTCTCGCAAGGTCCCTCTAAGTGTTATTCTGTTATTCTGACACTTTCCCAGGATCTCTACTCAAATTTATTTCATAATTCCACATTTAAAATAGCCATTCATGTAATACAACCTGAATATTGTTCAAAACAGTAATTATTATGGCTGATGTTTGACAGCAAGCCTAAGTCAAAGATCATAAGAGTGCTTCTTTCTCTGTATGTATACAAAATATCACATATGAGAAATAGCATATTAAGCTGGAATTATGCAACGTGATGTGCAAAATAAACACACACATATTTATGCTCTGAACTAGACATTGATATAAATACCTGAAAAATATGTGGTAGCTCTGGGCAAAAAAAGGCAGTAAAATCACTCTAGATGTAGTGTAGGGACAGTGTAAAATATTAACATATGATAAATAATGAAACTGTCGGGCTCAGTGGAATCCTTGCTCGACAGCAGTGTGATTGCAGACGGAAGAGATAGCCTCATCAAAACAAAAATGTCATCAATGTCAACCGAGTAGTTTAGAGTCTGAATAGTTTAGAAGAGAAGGGGTGGGAACGCTCTAACCAGCCAGCTTGTTTATCAGGGACAGACTGAGGCGATGAAAGGAGCTGTAGAAAGGAGTTGCAACAGAATGAGAGGAGGGATTTCTTTCACCTTCATACAAATGCAGAAATGCAAACACACTCACAAAGATAAAGCCATCATCCTGATTTATTTATTTTTTACCATCCAATTTCCATAGTTTGTAGGGAAAGGAACCGTAATATTTTTTCCCCCAAAGAAGAAAAGAAACATCTACCAGCAGAGAGAAGAACTAGGGGGAAACATGATAGCATTGTTACACACACACACAAGCGTGCGTGCGCGCGCGCACACACACACACACACCTGGCTGGTCTGGGATGATCTCCAGTCAGCAGCGGGTGAGGGAAAAGGAAGAAATGGGTGGCGCCCCCTCACTCCAGCCCCCTCTCTCTCGCACACACACACACATACACACACTCACACACACACACATGCTAGCTAGGCCACGCCAGCAACGAAGCAAGCCAAGCAGGCCCAGGAATGGTGGGGGGGGCCTTGGCAAGCTCAGGGGATGGTAGGGAAGGAAAAGCTCTGGGGATGCTGGGGAGGGCTAGCACAACTTGCAGGCTTACCTTTCAGCAGGAAGATCAGAGCTGCTCAGTTGGGACATAGGGCCAGGCACCATATGGGAAAGCAGGTTAAGCCATGAGGACCCAGTGTGGAGTGAGGAGTGACTGGGCAGGGTGAGCCTAGGGCAGGGTAAGTGAGCAAGCTGTGACCGGGAACTGGTTCGGGGGCGTGGCCAGCCAGAAGTCACTACCTGTTTGGCGACCCATGCCAAATTATCAATACTGGTTCTCCCAAGTTTTGAGGATAGCATAGTCTCTCAACAAACAAAATAATATAACTCAGCTTTCTGTAGAGCTGTAATGCAATTTGGTTCATGTTGCCACTTACCTTTCTGGCTTGATATTTTCTCTTTGGGACATGGATGACAATCATAGCAGCAAAACGGCTTTGCCTCCTGCTTTCTTTTGAAATTACCAGGGGAGCAGCTCTCAGTACACACTGAAATAGGCAGTGTCTACTCAATAAGTAAAATAAGAAGGGAAATATTAGTATTCACTCTGGTGTTTGAAAAAAAGATTTTAAAAATCATGATTGTTTAATATTTCTTTTTTATTAATTTATGTGCCACCCATCTCACTGATAGGGTGACTATGTGGCTTACAAAGAATAAAAGACAAATATAAAATCAGTTAAAATTTTAAAAAGTATAAGGACACCAAAACCAAGGAATGGAAGGCAGGAGAGAAGTTTGTTTTGCCCCCATTAACCATCTCCAGCAGTGAGCACTCTTCTTGGAGCCCCAGGACAACCAGCAGAACCAAGTTCTGATATTCATCCAGAAGGCCAACAAAATGAGATTAGTTCCTACCTTTGGTAATAGAGCATTCCACATTGCCATGGTTCTAAATAAAAAAAGCTCTTCTCCTTCACCAAACCTATCAAAATTCCTTAGCACATGGGATACACAGCAAACCCCTTCTGCCGGAATAAGTGGGGTGGGTTAGTTTCAGATATCCTGGAACCATGCTACATAAGGCTTTAAATGTAATAGCATCTTTTATTGGACCCAGAAGTAAACTGGTAACCAATTCAACTTGCACAACAGTGGTATTATGTGTACCACCCTAGGCGCCCCAAAACTGTGGATTACTGCATTTCGTACCAACGTAAATTCAAAGTACTCTTCAAGGATACCACTATATAGAGTACAATCCAGTAATCCAAATGAGATATGACCAGGGCATAAGTGAATATGTGAAGGGCCTCACAATCCATATAATGACATAAGGGTTGTACAACATGAAGTAGCACAAAGGTCCTACTAACCAAGATTGCCACCTGCTCTTTGAACATCAAGTGTGTGCACCAGGTAAATTTAAGGAAGTGCAACACCATCCATAACTAAAGAGGATAAACAAAAGGATCTTGAAGTCTCCTCAATCCACAGCTACTTCATCTTATGAAAGTTCAGCTGAAGCCATATCCGGACCCCTACAGTATCCAGGCCTCTCTAAAGGTGAACCATTACATTATTATATCACCAGCAATAGAGATGTAAAGCTGAGTATCATCTGCATACTATGATATCTCATCCTTGGTGCCAAATGTTTATGAAGATGTTTTAAAGCAGTGGAGAGAATACCTAGCTCTATGCCACCTTGCAAAGTAATAGTTGTAGACTGGACATCCCTTCATATTAACATTGGCTATAAATGGCCTTGGAGAAAGAAGTCAAATCAGTGAAGTACTGCACCACTGAGTGCCAAATCCTGCTGTTGGCCCAAAAGGATACCATAGTCATTATACAGAAACCCATTGAGAGGTCAAAGGGAGCAAGGTGTCAACCTTGAAATGGACTGGACTGAGGCCATCTTTGTGGCTTCAAGATTGCCATAAGGCAGAAAGAGAGGACAGGGAGGGGATATAGTTAACTGGGGCTTTGCAGTAAAAACAAAAAGTTTTCCTTTGGGAACCAAGGTCATTCCAGGTGTTTGGGAGAGGAGGAGTGAAGTAACCAAACAACTGGCCAGCACCTCAACTGGACAATGTGACTGATGACTTGGGAGAAGGGGAAAACTTTCATTTTTTTTAATCAGGTGAAAACTATGGGAACTTTCAGAGTTGGTTTTCACCAGTTGTGCCAAAATGACCTATTCAATAAATTGTTCTTTGAGGAATCTACCTGTTTTGGAGTAGTATTTTTCAATGGGTGCATTACCTGCAGCACTGACACAAGTATGGATGCACTATCCTTATTCCATTCTTATCAAAGATTATCCACAAGCTTGACCAATGCTCTTTCCATTACATCAAACCCGAAACCCAAGTGATAATCTGTTTTATCCAGGATATTTAGGAGTTCAAATGGAACCATTTTTCTACACCATCTCTAAGAGGGAGAAGTAGAAGCCTGGATAGAAACTGTGCATACATATGGGATCCTGCTTCAGTGGGGGGTTTGACTAGACGACCTACAAGGACCCTTCCAATTCTGTTAATCTGAAAATCTGTTCCCAGAAAATCAGGTGAGTCCATTCCATGGACATCTTTAATGGTCCTGATCCATGCCTGTACTCAATTTGAGAATAGATTTGAGTGACTTTATCCATCAGGTGTGTTAGGGTTTGAGGAATTAACCCCTAGCAGAGTATTGCAGCAGTAGTCAAGCCAGGAAGCCAAAGGAGAGCGGAAGGGCCCCAGAGTATACACACACTGAATACAAACACTGTTTGTAGTTTAAATAGTTTTTAATCCAGTTAGAGTTTAAGCATTGTCATTCAGTCCATTAAGTCATTCACAGTATTTCCATCCAGTAAGACTCACTATTATAGTCCAGGTTAAGAGTCCTTGCAATATCTTTATCAGCCGATAAAGATATCTTCTCCTCCTCCGGTTTCACTCTCCAGAGAAACAAACGCTGGATATTCAGCAAACAGTAGCAAACAAAAACAGTTCAGTCACAGGCACTCACAGTCAGTAATCACAGTAAACTCACAGTAAACTTTCCAGCTTCTAATGCTTCCTTATATAGTAACTTCTAACCGCACCCTTAATCGGCTAATTGCCTGCTGCATTGTGCTTAAAGTGATAAGCACTTAAACCATGATATCTAAGTTTTATATATTTATTCACCCAAACCATATTTGGTATCAATGTTATACCTAACATACTCCCCTTTTGGGTGAAATAAATATATAATTCCTTTACAATCTTATCCCATATTTTTCACAACTCTCCTGGTGCTTACTGGCACCTTGGGCTTTAGTAAAATTATCAGCTAAATTGTCCTCCGACATACAGTACTCTAGCTGAATCATCTTACTTCTTACAGATTGTCTCACGTTTAGATATCTTAGATCTGTATGCTTGCTCCTTGTTTTTACTCCAATATTTGTGGCCATTTGAATTGCTGCCTGATTATCTTCATGTATAATTATAGGATAATCTACAGTTATACCTATATCAATTAACATTTGTTTATACATTATTAACTCTGTACATAACAATGATAAACAGGAGAATTCTGCCTCCATAGTAGACAAACTTATATGCTGTTGTCTTATTGACTTCCAGCCTATTAATGTATTACCCAGCATTATGGCTGTTCCTGAAGTCGACTTTCTAGTGTCTCTTTCTGATGCAAAGCTAGCATCTGCATAAGCACTCAAAATTAAATCACCCTTTGGTTCTAAATACAATGAATAATTCATTGTCTTTTAAGATATCTTAATATCCTCTTAGCT
This sequence comes from Notechis scutatus, assembly GCF_049901735.1. Lineage (NCBI taxonomy): Eukaryota > Metazoa > Chordata > Lepidosauria > Squamata > Elapidae > Notechis > Notechis scutatus. Next base: position 50,362 of record NW_028263113.1, on the reverse strand, counting down.
GCAATCCAGTGTCTTTCACATGGTGCAGAATTGAATCTAGCCAACTGATTCACGCAGTACGATATATCTGGTCTAGACCAATTACTAATATAACTCAAACTACCAATTAAAGATTGATAAATCACCTTATCAAACTCCGGGCTTTGTTCATCAGTGTTGCTAAACTCCTGACTCATTGGAGTCTTAGCTGGCTTACAAAGCTCCATCTTGTAATCTTTTAGCAATTTGCTTATCTTATCTTCCTGAGATATCTTAAAACCTTTCCTTGTTTTCTTTATATTCAAACCGAGATACTTCTTTATCTCCCCTAATTGCTTGATCTTTATTCTCTTTCCTAATGATGCTATTATTTTATTTGCTTCATCATTAGTTTCAGTAATCAATGCAATATCATCTGTGAATAGTAATAATAATGATACTTTCCCATTTGTCTCCCTCTTAAACAGACATGGATCGGCTAAACCAGCTTTAAATCCTATATTGTCTAGTTCCTTTACAATATACTGGTTCCATTCATAGCCTGATTGTTTAAGACCATAGAGGCTTTTCTTTAACAACCAACAATCATTATTATTCTTACTTTCACTTTTAATACCAACAGGTTTTTTCATATAAATAATATGTTTTAATGGGGCGTGCAAGTAAGCAGTTTCCACATCTAAATGGTTAACTATATAGTTTTTACTAGCTGCCCACACTAAAGCTGCCCTCAAGGTTGCTGCCTTAAGACTAGGTGCAAACACCTCATCGTAGTCATTAGCATTCTGCCTAAAACCTTGGGCTACTAACCTTGCCTTATGGATTAAATTACCATCTTTATCTGTTTTTACCTTAAATATCCATTTGCAGCCAATGGATTTCTTTCCTACAGGTAATTTGGCATTCTCATACACCTTCATATCACTTAATGATTTCAGTTCCTTATTCATTGCTGCATACCATCTTTCTTTTTCCTTAGTAGGATACTTTTAATTTCTTCTACAGAATTAGGAACTTGATTAATCTGGCACACTGTGTTAGCCTGGTACCTATCAGGCGGTCTAGATACACGGTAGTTCTTCTGGGAATTACAGGGCTTACAGGAGGACTTTGTTGAACTACTACCTGTTCATCTTCCTCATCCTGTTCAGCTATTGAATCTGTTTCTTCCTTTATGGGCACTATTTCATCCTGTATTTGTCTCTTTACTTTATTTTTAAAGTTACAGGGATAACTAATGGGATTTCTATAGGATTCAATAATTACATCTTTATTGGCATCCTGTTCTAATTTCTCCCATCCTTCATGTTCTAGAAATTGGGCACTAGCACTACATAACACTTTAGATGTGCCTTTCTCCCAAAATCTATATGCCCTATGGTTTGCCTGATAACCAACGAAGAAAAATCTTTTAGCTCTATGTTGCCCTTTTTTTTCTGAGTTGTGCAGGAATATGCACCCATGCTGGTGCACCAAATGTGTGCAGGTAACTTAGGTCAGGTTTCCTGCCATGCCACCTGGTAAATGGTATTTCACCTGTTGTTGTATTAACAACGTTGTTCAATATGTTATTAGCACACATTGTAGCCTCCCCCACAAAGAATCAGGTAACCCAGAATCATTTAACATTGTTCTAACCATTGCCTGTAGTGTTTGGCCTCTTCTTTCAATAAAAGCGTTATGTTCTGGCCTGTATGGAGCAGACTTCTTATGCTCTATTCCAGCTACCTTAAGTCTGTTCTGGAATTTGTTATTAATAAATTCCGTACCATTATCTGTCACCAGGGTTATCAGTTGTCGTTTAGACTTTCTTTCAGCAAACCTAAGCCAATTGAAAAAATGTTGATATGTTTCAGTTTTGCTTTTCATTAAATAGCAAAACCCATATCTAGAATAATGATCCATAATGCTCAGTATATATCTAGCACCTCCCATACTGGGTTTCTTTGGACCTATTATGTCTGCAAATACCACTTCTAAAGGTTCTTTTGTTTTGAAACCATTTAGCCTATTTGCAGGCAATACTTTGCTCTTATCTTCACAGCAAACATTACAACGCAAATATTTATCACAAGATTTTAACCTTATTCCTTCAGATAACTCAACTGTACGTTTTAGCATTTTAAAATTTACATGCCCCAAACGCCTATGCAATAAATGGATACATTCATCATGAGGCTTTATATTATTAAATACAGTTTGAGCCTCCCCTTTCTTACTATTATCTAAGACATATAATGTTCCATTTAAAGCTGCAGTTACCCTTTTGTTATCTTTTTCAATTATGCAATTATTATCCTTAAAAGTAATTACATAACCTAATTTATCTAATACCCTTACTGAAAGCAAATTAAACTTTAGTTGTGGTACATACAACATTTTTATATCCTGGTTTATGTACGGACAACGTGCAAAACCTTGACCTTTCGCTTTCAGGTTCCAGCCGTTGGCAAGAGATATATGTTGAGAGCTTGTAGACATTTTTATAAATTTTGTCTTATCTCTTGTGATGCAGTGGGATGCGCCACTGTCAACCACCCATAAATTATTCTTCACATCAGAGTTGCCAAACGTGGCTAGTTCAAATGCTTTCTTTGGCTTTTTTACATTCTGGCTTTTTCTCTTTTTGCAGAACCTTGCCAAATGTCCTCTGCCTCCACAATTAAAACACTTTTTAATTGTGTATGCTGTTGAAGATAAATTCTCTTCTTCCAGGTGCTTTACTTTGCTTTGCTGGTTTCTTTCAAGCTTTGAAGATAATTTCTTTTCTTTCTTATCTTCTCTCAGCTCGTCACGCCACGCCTTCTTCTGGCTTCTTCTAGTAGCCTGCCTGTAATCTCGGTTAATGAGAGGCTTTTTTTTGGCAATACTTCTAACGAAGTCACATAGTCATCATAGCTTTGATCTAATGAAGATAATATTATGTAGACTTGTTGCAGTTCATTAAATATAAGCTCTTTTTCTTGCAATTCTTGAAAAATGCTCTTCATACAGTTTAAATGAACTAACATATCTCCATTCCTCTGAAGATGCGCTCGAAAAGCTTCCGTGTAAGATTTATATGTGCTCCTACACTGTCCCGAACATAAATCTTCCTGAGGTTCTCCCAGCAGTTTGCAGCATTTTCTTCTCCACGAATATGGACAAGCTGCTGATCACAGAGAGTCAGTCCTATGATGCATAAAGCCTGCTCATTCTTCAGTTTAAAGTCTTGTAACTTTTCTTTATCATCATCATTAGCAGGATCCCAGCTACTCACATCTGGTGGGTTTGCTATAATGTCCCACAAACCTTCTCTGCGTAGAAGTAAACTACATTTCATTGACCATGAAACATAGTTTGTTCCATCCAGCCTGGATATCATGGACAGTTGTGACAAATTTACTTGTGCCATTGCTCATCAGATATTTTGACTATTTTAAACTAATTAAAACAGTTTGTTTTTACAGTAATGTGCAACTCACACCAACTCTCTCTGCTATATCCTGGTTAGTTAGACTATGCTGCTGGGCCCATAACCAATGTTAGGGTTTGAGGAATTAACCCCTAGCAGAGTATTGCAGCAGTAGTCAAGCCAGGAAGCCAAAGGAGAGCGGAAGGGCCCCAGAGTATACACACACTGAATACAAACACTGTTTGTAGTTTAAATAGTTTTTAATCCAGTTAGAGTTTAAGCATTGTCATTCAGTCCATTAAGTCATTCACAGTATTTCCATCCAGTAAGACTCACTATTATAGTCCAGGTTAAGAGTCCTTGCAATATCTTTATCAGCCGATAAAGATATCTTCTCCTCCTCCGGTTTCACTCTCCAGAGAAACAAACGCTGGATATTCAGCAAACAGTAGCAAACAAAAACAGTTCAGTCACAGGCACTCACAGTCAGTAATCACAGTAAACTCACAGTAAACTTTCCAGCTTCTAATGCTTCCTTATATAGTAACTTCTAACCGCACCCTTAATCGGCTAATTGCCTGCTGCATTGTGCTTAAAGTGATAAGCACTTAAACCATGATATCTAAGTTTTATATATTTATTCACCCAAACCATATTTGGTATCAATGTTATACCTAACAAGGTGTAATGGCCCTTTAAATGATCATCCAATTCCTACATCCCCCAGGAGAACCTCTTGTTGAGGGTGGAGCTCATTCTCTGAGCTTCAATGTTTTATTACCATGCTAGGTAACATCCACAGCAGAATTTAGAGGATGCCTCTCTCTGTGTGGGTTTTTTTGTTTTTGTTTTTGCTTATAAAGGCTTTCTGTGGCCAGTAGATCTTCTGAGTGATCAGATATGGATTTGTCAAGAGAAGGTTTTGTGATGGTCTTAAAAACCAAAATACATGAACATCAGCTGGAAGTCAAATACCAAGATCAGAAATCCTTAATCTCTACCCACACCCACAGCATCACTTGGACTAAGACCAGAATCTTTGTCCATGCTACCACCAGTACATGTGTGAATTCATCAAAGTCTGGTCCTCCATAAGCAATTCCATCAATAGAAACATTGACCTATAGTCAGCCTATGAACCCCTCATAATTCAAATCAATCACACAACCAACCAGTGATGGCACTGAACCTCAACCAACCCATACAACCCCCCCAAAAAAACAGCATTTCCCATCCCAGTGACCAACACCTGACATGACCTCCCCATCACAAGACCCATCACAAGACCTTCACTTGACACACACACATCTGATCTATCACAAGATCTACTGACTATTAAAGTTTACTGATTTTCATAAATCTAATTTTTATACTCCTTTAATTCTTCTCAGTTATAGGCAGATTCATATCAACTGAAAGAATCAATCTTTTATCTTCTTTCTCTGTTAAAAGATATAGAGGTGTCAATGCACACAAGGAAAATAGTCCTTACTATTTTCTTAGTGGCTGCTCAAAGTTACGAAGAACCTGAACAAATATGAATGATTGATCTTCAAAGCTCTAGCTATTGCAGTGTCCCCATGGTCACTTGGTGACTTCACAACTGGCTTCTGATAGGCAAAGTCAATAGGGAAGCTGGCATGAAGTCGCATTGTCCCCCCTTAATGACAATGGGTGATTTGCTAATGTTCACAGTTGGAACTGTTAGTGTAAGCCAGGGCAGTAATTTTATCATTTAGCAACAAAGTTGCTGGCTCTAATTATGAATGGTAAGAAAGTATTAATCCAGACATCAAAACAAAATCACCTTCATTCAAAACTTACTTGGTTGAAATTGCTAGGCCAGCTGATGGCTTCCTCATGAATGGTGAACATTTGGTCTTCAGCAGCCCAGCGATCCATCTTCCCCACTTTCACTCGATGCAAGGACTGGTTGGGGAATGTGACCCAATTCTCAATATCCAGTCCTGTAACCAGTTCTCCTTTTTTGTCAAAGGAAATTTCATCTCCAGCACTGTTGTTAAATGCAATTCTTTTCAAAAAAAAGTGAAGCTGAATATAGAAACAATTGAACATATTTGTGAAAAAGAGAAGTCAGTGAGAAAGCATGGTTAAGATAAAGAATTATGTGACAGATCAAAACAATGAAGGGGATAATGTTCAATGTTCTTGTGGTCCACCAGATTTACTTATATGGCATTATTGATAAAAATATTTTACCATAGCTTACAACTATTTGGTAATAAAAGAAATTTAACACCCACATCCCACCCTACTAAAGTACATCTAGGAGAATTTAATTCTCAAAAGTATACTTAATTGGATAGGCAGGTGTTATTTATCACATAAAGATGATAACGATTGTACTATTATTTTGCCAGCACTAAATAGAAATATTCTTCCCAGCTATTATTAGAGATATGCAAATCAGGGAAGATTCTGATACAAAATTATAGATCTACAAATAATATAATAGACACAATTATTGCAGCTATAATTGTAGCTTGCTGCATTCCATGTCTGGATGTCTGAAAAATCTAACTAGTCATTTGTTGGCAATAGAGAGACACAGAAAAGGCTTTTTGCTGCTATCTAATGGTTGACTGAGTTTTTACAAATATAGCAACCCTAAAAGAAAAACAGTACCAAGTATTTTTGTGATATGCCAGAATTGTGAATGAGGCTGAGTCATTAGAACTGGCTACTTGAAAGTGTTTTTATGACTTTCCTTATCTTGCATGCAAGCAGTTGTTGATACTATCCAGTTCAACAAATACCTAAAACTTGTAAGTGGTAGCAAAAGATGTTTTTGATATTAACAGACATCTAGTGCAGGGCTGTCCAACTCACAGCCCACCCAAAGGGGAAAAATGATATATCACATAATGATGCCATGATGACACGAGTTTAACACCTCTAATCTAGTGAAACCATAGTTTGGGATTGTGAATACTTGTCTCAAAGTACATTATTATTATGGGATACTTGCTGGTGTAAGGATGTTGTAATTTTTCATGAATGCATCAGGAGATTCAGCTTATGTCAGACTGAAAGTACTGTAGGTGATCTGAGGTATCATTTGATTTAGATGGGAGTCCACTTGGCTTGGCAGAAAATGTTTCCTCAGCATGTGTCTTTTGAATAAGCATTTTAATGGAACAAGATTGTGAGGTGATTACTAGAACATTGGCAAAAGGAATAAGGTCTCCTAGGATTATTACATAGTTAGTAACCAGGCACCCTTTTGTAGTTATTGATTTCTGATTTTTGACAATGGGTGAATAAGAATTTTTTGGCCTCAGGGCTGGGAAGGAGATATTTGTGCCATGCATAGAGGATATGGTCATTAGAATCCAATCCCCCATTGAGGACCTCTCCCAGGTCAACCAATACATTTGCAACTTAAGTTACCAATTCATCCCACATGCATCTGATCTGGAGTTTCTGCCTCATCGAGGGCATTGAAGCATTTATTACCAATAGGGTATACTAGCTAGATTGCATGAACACAATACAACTTGAATGAGAAGATGGACATGGATATGGCTTATAGAATCGCAGAGACTAGGACTCCAGATCACCTTTTGCTCTTTAGTGCTGATAATGTCCCAACTGCAAATTGATGCAATCCATTAAGTATTGGTTTTTTAACAGTTTATCAGCAATACATTTTCCTCACAAACCTGATTTCTAAGTTAGAAGGGTAACTTAATGCTGGTCACTTAGATGTCAAGCAGTCACCTTCCAAACTAGGACCTATAAGGGTAATTTTTGCACAGAGTGGTAGATTTCCATTAGCATATGACTGGAATTGTAATTGTGTCTCTAAGTGGTGGAAGGTAGGGTACCAGGATGCTATTTGCACCCAAAGTATGGGAATGAAATGAAGTGGAATAGATCAGATGTTAGAATAAAGTTTCTCAGGTGAGTGATGGTGAAGGAGCAGAACTAGAAAATTGGTTTCTATAAAAAAATCAAAAGAAAGTTTTGGTATCAGAAAATAAAATACAAGATGGAATGACAAGACCTTGTAGATGACCCTCACTCTGTCAAGAAACTTGGAGTTCTCATCTCTGATGATCTAAGTGCTACAGCCCACTGTAACAATATTGCCAAAAAGGTCTTAAGAGTTCTTAACCTAATCCTGCGAAACCTTTTCTCCAGTAATATTTTACTACTAACTAGAGTGTACAAAACATTTGCTAGACCAATTCTTAAATACAGCTCATCTGTTTGGAATCTGCACTATATATCAGACATTAATACAATTGAGAAAGTCCAGAAATATTTCATGAGAAGAGACCTCCACTCCTTACATATACTTGCAAAAGAATACCCTATGCCTCCAGACTTGAAATTTTAGGCTTAGAAAACTTAGAACAGGGATGGGATTCTACAGTTTGCACCTATTCTCTAGAACTGGTTGTTAACATTCTAAGCAGTTTGGAGAACTGGTTGTTAGAAGAAATTACTGGCTTAATCCTGTAAGGAAGGTAGGAAGGAAACATTCTGGTGTTGCTTACAGAAACTGCCTCTCCGTTAACCCTTATTACATTCTTGGCAGGACTAGACTTCCTGTCTCTGAAACTTCTCTGGAGTTTTTTTCCCTCTTTTGCTAGTACTTTGCTTATGTGGAGTGACCATTCAAAGTGACTTATGACCATTTTTCACATTTACAACTGTTGCAGCATCCCCACAGTCATGGAAGGCCAGACAAGGAGATGCGTGCCTCGATGTGAGTGATATTGAGTTGGCCATGCCCAGACAATAACATGACCACCAAGCCATGTCCACCCAGTCACATGACTACCAAGCCATGCCCACCACCTAAGCCACGCCTACAGAACTGGTTGTTAAAAAATTGAATCCCACCCCTGACTAAGCTGCCTTCGGTCTGATCTAAACATAGTACATAAAATTATCCATTACAATGTCCTATCCGTCAATGACTACTTCAGCTTCAACCTGAACAATACACGAGCACACAATAGATACAAACTCAGGGTTAACTGCACAAAACTCGATTTCAGGAAATACGACTTCAGCAACAGAGTTGTCAGTGCTTGGAATACTCTACTTGACTCTGTGGCTTCTTCCACTAACCCCAAACATTATAACCTCAGCCTGTTCTACTGTTAACCTTACCCCATTCCTAAGAGATCTATAAGGGGCGTGCATAAGCACACCATCATGCCTACCATCCCTGTCTTAAATGTTCCCTTTTATTTGTATCTATTTAATTTATTAATAATCATGTTTATACTTATATATATTATCAAATGCATGCTTGACAAAATAAAGAAATTTAAAAAATAAAAAATAAAATTATCTTATTAGAGGACTTTCTCTATGTCAAGGGGACTGTCAATGTCTCTCCATATCCACTGTCAAGACTTTCTTAGCTAACTTAGTTTTTGACAGAAGCTATTTAAGGGTGTTCCTGAAGAATAGGAATCTAAGGATCAAATTGCTCAGGAAAGGACTTAGAGAAGAAGATAAGTTTGAAGACTAAAGCAGGAGCAAACTACTCTGAGGTTAGCAACTTTCCCAAGAAGTAAAAAAAATACTAAAGAAAGAACACAAGATAAATTCTGACTTTCTATTCACAGAACAATCGCACTTCTAATTTAAAATGCATGTCTCATTTCCCTCAGATAACAGATAATCAGAGTTGGAAGGGACTTTGTAGGTCATCTAGTCCAAACCCCCTCCCCCCAAGCAGGAGATCCTACACCATTTCTGACAAATGGCAGTCCAATCTCTTCTTGAAAGTCTCAAGTGATGGCGCTCCCACAACTTCCGAGGGCAAGCGGTTCCATTGGTTGATTGTTCTCACTGTCAGAAAGTTTCTCCTTATTTCTAGTTAAATCTCTCCTTGTTCAGTTTCCATCCATTTTTCCTTGTCTGGCCTACAGGCGCTTTAGAAAATAGCTTGACCCCTTCCTCCCTGTGGCAGTCCCTCAAATATTGGAAGACTGCTATCATGTCTCCCCTGGTCCTTCTCTTTACTAGACTAGCCAAGTCCAGTTCCTGCAACTGTTCATTGTATGTTTTAGCCTCCAATCCCCTAATTATTATTTAACACTTGAGAAAATTACCTGCCATGGCTGTACATCCTGAAGATTAGGTTTTCTGCCACTCAACGATCCCCTATGTGGTTGTTGAGCCTCTTGTATGGCATGTAAAGCATGTGCCACAGCATACACTGCATTGTATATGCTGTAACTGGGACTGGTCATCCTCATTTCAAAAAAAGCCCCAGGAAGGCTGTCCAGTTTTTCCTTTCCAGTGCAGATACTCTCAGTTTCCACATTTACAGATGAGTCTGGAAATACACAGCCAAATGCATGTTCCCATACATCTTTAATGAAACCATCTTGGGGAAAGAATGAGAAATGGTTTCTTGTCTGAAGAAAATGTTGGAATCCTTCAACTTCATTTGAATAAGCTGCCAAAGACAGTGTACCATGGAGAACCTGTATGTCCCAGCTTTTCTGGTAAAAGAATGATGCGATACTGATTTGGGAAGGCACAATCCATACTGTACCTTTTGGCTTTATAGAAACCATTTCCATTTCAGATAGATATAACAACCACCTCAAATATAAAACATATTTATCGTTGATTATTATAACATTAGCTTTGCTGTTAATGAAATGGTGAAATATCTCCACAAACCATTTCAGACCATCATCCATATTACTGATATAAATTGTCCTGAGCTGCTCTAAGAAAGCAATGCAGATACCATGAAGAGAAAACCATGAAAAAATCAGTTGTTCAAATTTTGCTCCAATTTCTCCTTTCACTAAAATCCCAACCCAGGTCCACTTGAAATGGACAAGTAGATGAAGAATTCCCCTAAAATTGAAGTCTTCACCTGGAACCATGTGGTAATAGATGGGGATATCAGTTTTACCATCTATACTTGGAGGAGGACCATAAAGGAACTATAGGAACATTAAAATAGACAAAAATGATTGACAAAACTGATATGCATCTTCTGCAAATTAAAATATTTCAGGATATGTTTCAAACTATGTATGTGTATGAAATATTTGTAAGAGTAGGTTTGCAGTAAATGATTGTAGAGTTCCCTTTCATCTGTCCAACTGAATGTTTTCTCCATCCCCTTTCTATTGAACTTCTACGTTACTTCTTCTTCTTCAACAATAAAAATAACTTTGTCCTTGAATGTGGTTCATATAGTTGTAGAAGCATAGAACATTGTAAGCATCTTGTGCTGCCAATATATATTTACCCGGAGCCAAGCTGCACTAAAGGCCTCCAATAAAGTAACACAATGTTGCCAGCCAATCAAGATACAAAAAGAGCGAAAAAACAGACAGAAGATATTAGAAACACCAATCAAGCAGAACACAGCAAACTCCAAGACCAATAAACACAGACCAAGACTCCCAACCAATCAGGATGAAGACAAAACCATTCTGGCACAGCAATAGGCTGCCCCAAATTTAAATCTGAAACCACTGTAAAAGTCTGACTCACAGATGAACACTATACAGAAGCCTGATGATGGCAGATGAGATTCTGCTGAAACGTTGCTACAACTTTAAAAGAACAACTACAATGACGTGGGAAAATACCCGAACAAAGCTGAATGCCATACATGTAAGTACCCGTGAAAACTTAAGAAATATATATATATATATATATATATATATATAAAGATTTTTTTCTTGAAAGTCTCAAGTGATGATGCTCCCAGAACTTCCGAGGGCAAGCTATTGCATTGGTTGATTGTTCTTACTTTCTGACAGGCTAAATCTCTCCTTGTTCAGTTTCCATCAGGGGTGGGATTCTACCAGTTCGCACCTATTCGCTAGAACCAGTTGTTAACATTCTAAGCAGTTCGGAGAACTGGCTGTTAGAAGAAATTACTGGCTTAATCCTGTAAGGAAGGCAGGAAGGAAACATTCTGGTGTTGCTTACAGAAACTGCCTCTGCGTTAACCCATATTACATTCTTGGCAGGACTAGACTTCCTGTCTCAGGAATGTCTCTGGAGTTTTTTCCCCTCCTTTGCTGGTACTTTGCTTGTGTGGAGTGACCATTCAAAGTTACAATGGCACTGAAAAAAGTGACTTATGACCATTTTTCACACTTACGACTGTTGCAACATCCCTACAGTTATGAGAGGCCAGGCGAGGAGATGCGTGCCTTGATGTGAGTGATATTGAGTTGGCCACACCCAGCCAATAACATGACCCCCAAGCCATGTCCACCCAGTCACATGACCACCAAGCCATGCCCACCACCTAGGCCACGCCCATAGAACTGGTTGTTGAAAAATTTGAATCCCACCCCTGGTTTCCATCCATTGTTCCTTGTCTAGCCTACAGGTGCTTTAGAAATAGCTTAACCCCTTCCTCTCTATGGCAGCCCCTCAAATATTGCTATCATGGAATACTTCTCTCATGTCTCCCCTCCTCCTTCTCTTCACTAGACTAGCCATGCCCAGTTCCTGGAATCGTTCTTCATATGTTTTAGTCTCCAGTCCAATAATCATCCTGGTTGCTCTTCTCTGTACTTTTTCTAGAGTTTCAACATCTTTTTTAGTGGTTGTCCACAAAGACTCCAAGATCCCTCTCACAGTTACTGCTATTGAGCCTGGTTTCACCCAATCTATATGTGTACTTTTGATTTTTCTTGCCTAAGTGTAGGACTTCACTTTTCTTTTTATTGAATTTCATTTTGTTAGATATGGCCCAGGATTCTGGTCTGTCAAGATTCATCTGGATCTTGAGGTTATCTTCTTGGGTGTTAGCTTAGTATCATCTGCAAATTTGGTAAGTTTCCCTTCTATTCCCTCATCAAAGTCATTAAGATATTGGAGAGTACTGGGCCTAAGATGGAACCTTTGGTACCCCACTGCTTGCTTCCCTCCATGTAGACTTAGACCCATTAAATCATTAAGTATGGTTTGCCAGCCAGTTGCAAATCCATCTGGTGGTGGTGCTATCTATCCCACTTCTTGTTTTATGAGCCTTGCTGCAAAAAATACAGTGAATAAGGGGTAGATGAGGAGTGGAAAGACCCAGGTTCAAGTCTATGTCAATCATGGAAAGAGTGAAAGAAAGATAGAGCAGTGATTATGGGCAGATGAAGTTTATTGTTAGTTAAAGGAGTTCCCTGTGAAAGTTTGGGCACTTCATGGTCTTTCACACTGGTAGTTGGAGAGAAATATAGAAGAAATACTACGTGTAACTCCATGAACATCTGAATGCATCTGAGACTAACAACATAAATAAACACAGTCCAGAAACTTTACATCTTTTTTTTGTGTTCATCATATTAGCAAATTCCTTGGGAGGAGATCCAATGCTCTTACATAACAGGGAATGTTTAATTATTATTAATTATTAATTTTTGAAATTGACCTATCATATCAAATTCTGAAATTAAATTCACTTTACGTTCTGCTTTGATGAATACATTTTCTTAAATATACTTCCTAGTTAAACGTATACTAAATTAAATATATCTTAATGTCTTGCAATCAATACATCTGAAAATATAAAACAATGTATGGGAAACTTACTATTAGTGAATCTTACCTGTGGAACCTTGTAAATGCCTAAAATGTCTTCAATAGTAAAAGAATATTCTGGATCAAGAGTTCCAATAACAGATATGAGTTTGTTCAGGATGCCACATTTGTAGTTAGGAATTAATTGGTTCTGACTGGAAAAAAGTTCCATTGTGGCATGATATGAATACTCTCCACCATAACTATCATATATTCTGAAGCCCAAGGTGATGTTAGGTAAGAGCTGAAGGTCTTCATTGATCTTCTTCACAGCAAATATCAAGCTCAAAATATGCTGATAAAACTTGATCAGAACTCTGCAATGGCAATTAGATGCTGGGTCAAATAAAGTATTGTGTTGAAAAGAGGCAGTGAAATTCCATAAGAATAATGTTAACTGATTAATTAATTACTATTCAATTTTCAATAGAATCATTGATGGCTTTTCATTAGAGTATTTGTTAAACAATTTTGATTTTGGCTTTGATTTCTTTTACCTTTTCTTAGGAGAATATCTAAGTCCTTGTTCCATAATCTACAAAAATTATTATTCTTTTAGCAGCAACATATTATCAGGTACAAAATAGGTTGCAGCTCATTATACTATATCTATAGTAAGTAATTTAATAAGCACTTTAAAATCCCATAATATGCAAAAGCCAATTTAAGCAAAATCCAAAGGTTTCTCTATCTTAAAAATAATTTTAGCAAAATGATGTATTACCATTATTAGTTTAGCTGTAAGAACTTCATATAATGTTGAAATCAGGATTTCTAAAAACATTACAAAAGCAAATTAGATTTTTACTAATCAAATTATCCCAAGCCATATATTTCTCATCTCCCAACTCCCAAAAAACTTCAATGCATGATCAAACAAGCAAATTTATTTATTGGTGTTTTATTTATTAGGGTAAAATACACTGCACCTCTGACTTAACAGTATTATTCCAATAGCTAATTATATTTTTTCTTTCTTTGAGAACCTAATGTGTAATCCACAGAAATATGTAAAATCTTTTAGTCATGAAAGACTAAATAATTACTTTGGAAAACCCCCCATTTTTTTTAAAGGAACACAGAGTCTCACTATTGGTTTCCTTTAAAAAGCACAATGAAAATATGTGGGTTGAAAAGTATTACTTCATTTAAATTTTAAAATGTATACATGCAACATTGGAATTAACTATAACACACAGAATAAGTGTATAAAAGAATTTGATATACATTGGTATAACAATACAAAGAAAATAACAATAGTAATAATTATAAAAAGGCAGCTTTACTCGTAACCATTTGCATTTTGAAGCAATGCTTCCAACACCATCAAATATCTGTCTATCTCAGGTCCTTGGGAATGACTTGACAGGCATACAAAAATGCCAAATCCAGTCTGAACATTTGATTGACTGTGCAACAAGCCACTACCAATAATAATAATGTCTTACAATGGTTCACCAACAGCAGAATTCTTAGGAACCTCCTCAAAGTGTTCTACAACTTTACTTATGAAGATGAATGAAGTAATACCACCAGTGATGAGGTCACCTGCTTGCAAATATTTATGAACCATTGGGATAGTGGCTTGGATTCTGCATGTGATTGTTTGAGGTTTGCAAGACATATATGGCAATAATAGCAAAAGAATCAATATCACCATGGTCTAGTTTACAAGCTTTCTATCATTTCATGTAATACTTGAGAACTTCCAAGAATAGACAATAAATAAATTTGTCTATTTCTCACATAACTTCCAATTGGTTCTGAACATTAGAATAAAAATTATTCTGAGACAACATTCCAGTAATGACCTTACCTGTCCCCAAACTCTAAATAAATGCTTTTCAAAACATATGAAATAATTAAACTGTCAATCTTTGAGAACTTTAAGAAGCAACAAGGTTAATAATAATCTTTTTGCTAATTATAAGGGGGGGTGAAGAAAAGTGCAACATTGAAATTGCCATTACTCTGTAGAATTAAGAATATGCTTCTCTATTCTGAACACAGTATTAGCAATTCCATCTATTAATCAAACAACAGGACTGAGACATGAGAACAGTCCTCAAATATTGCACAATACATGAGATGAAAAATGAGGAACAGAAATTACCAATGAATATGTGCTCGACTCTAAAGCCAGGCCCAATTTATAACTTTTACATTCATTTTAAAAATACTGTTATGTCTTGATGCTGACCAGTAACAGTAGCTGATATTATTTTATTTCAATATCAGACTTCTCAAGGTATCTCACAGGACTGTCTTAACAATTAGGGCCTTTGTGTTAACATTAGAAGTGTTGAATAGGAACATTCGAGAAGAAAAAAATAAATAAAAGGAATGAAAATTAAAAAGAAAAAATATAAATTACAAGCATTTGCAGATGACCTGATTTTTATATTAGAGGATCCACTAGAAACAACACCCAAATTGATAGAAGAGATAGAAGAGTATGGAAAGGTAGCAGGTTTAAAAATAAATAAAGATAAAACAAATATATTAACAAAGAACATGTTAGTAAGACAAAAGGAGGAATTGGCTGAAGCTCTGAGAATCCAGGTCACAAATAAGGTTAAGTATTTAAGGATACATATAACAGCAAGATGTAGTACACTTAAAGAGGATAATTATCTTAAACTCAAACAACAGATCGTGACAGACTTGGTAAAATGGGAAAAATTACAATTATCATTAATTGGGAGGATATCAACAATTAAGATGAATATATTAACTAGAATTTTATATTTATTCCAGACAATCAGGTTAGGGAAAGAGTATTTTGAAGATTTAAATAAAACAGTGTTGAAATATATTTGACAGGGAAAGAAAGCAAGAATAAAACTTAAACTGTTGCAAGATGCAAGAATACAAGGAGGGTTTGGCTTGCCTAATTGGGAATTATATTATCTGGCGACAAAGTTGATGTGGGTAAAGGAATGAATAATGCTAAGGAACAGTAGATTATTGACTTTAGAAGGACATGATTTGCTGTAGGGATGGCATGCTTTCCTCTGGTACAAGGGAACCAATACACAGGGGTATTTTAGAAGACATTATATCCAAGAAGCATTGTTACTAAACTGGGAGAAGACTAAAAAGCAACATTACTTAAAAATTCCACTTTGGTTATCTACCATTGAAGCTTTTTCATATCCAATAATATATAAAAAGGAACAAACAGTTAGATATGGGGAGATACTGAATGGAAAGGGTTAACTGAAATCTATGCAAGAATTGGAAGAGCAAGGTATAAGGATGAATTGGTTTTCATATGCGCAAATACATTCTAGATTTGATAAAGATATCAAACCAGAAGGTTTTTATGATAAGTTGACTGACCTAGATAAAATTTTGACCAGTACTGATGAAAAAGTGATTTAAAAACTTTATGGACATTTATTAGAGTTTAAATTAGAGGAAGAGCAAGTTAAAGAAATGATGATTGCTGGGGGGAAATTTTGGATATGGGATAGAACTAGAGAAATGGCAAAAATTGTGATCTCAAAATTATAAAATGACAATGTCAACTGCATATAAAGAAAATTTGTATAAGATGTTTTACAGATGGGATCTACCCCCAACAAGAATTGCAAGAATGTTAGAAATGTCATCAGACACTGGGTTCATATCACCATATGTGGTGGACATGTTCAGATGCAAAAAGATATTGGACTAAAATCCACACATGGGTAGAAAAAATGATAAAACAATACATAGACTTTAAACCAGAGATATTTTTATTGGGAATCATACCAGAAATATACAATAAAGAACTGAAATACTTGATTGTTAATGTATTAACAGCGGCTAGAATTGTATTTGCGAAAAATTGGAAAAATGAAAAAACGCCAATGCAGGAGAAAGTCATTAAGAAAATTATGGAATGTGCTGAAATGAATAAATTGACATTTGAAATTAGAGAACAAGAAGATAAACAATTTTATAAGACATGGGATCTATTTTATCAATGGTTAGATAAAAAAACATGGAAATGAAATATATTAGAAAGCCTTAAAGGTAATAGAATGAGACAGAATATATGTATAAAAATGTATAACCATTGGAAAAATGCATACTATAAATTTATAGCAAATATAGAACATCTCGTATAAAATGAGTGAACAACAGTTTAGTCAAATAAGTGATTAATAATTGATAATAATGTACACATATATAGTAGATTGATAATATGAGAATTTATACAAATGATAAGTGATGACTACAGAGAGGAAGCACAAAATACCATATGTACGTAATTTGATGATGGTTTTATGTTTTATGTCTTGTTTGTGTAAGTCTGTCTTAAAAAAATAAAACTTGTTTAAAAAAACAACACTTAGGGCCATGAGTGCCCAACAGAAAGACCTCTCAATTCAAGAAAGGATGCAATTGGCACAACAGATGGAACACACTACTCCCATTCCCTAATCACAGTTACCATCTGCTCCTTGACCAATACTTGTGAATCCAAGAGGACCCCCAGTTTGTGGGGGGTCCTCTTGAATTGAGAAATGCAACCTAAACCAAGATTGTGGATGAAAAGTCCTCAGATGTAGGGGAGAGTGCCCAGTGTCCACAATCATGAGTCAGAGCCTCATTAGTTTTGAGCCAGGGGTTGTTTTTTTTCCCAGTCATAGAGCCTCCAGGCATTGCAACAAGACCTCAACAGCAATGATGGGATTCAATTTTTTTTACTACCAATTCTGTGGCCGTGGCTTGGTGGCCATGGCAGCGGAAGGATACTGTAAAATCTCCATTCCCACCCCACTCCTGGGGGAAGGTTACCACCGGTTCTCCGAATTACCCCAAATTTCTGCTACCGGTTCTGCAGAACTGGTCAGAACCTGCTGAATACCACCTCTGCTCAACAGTTTCACTTGTCTGGATAGGATTGAAAAGTGAGCAGAATATAATATTGATGCTATGCTATGCCCCTCCTTAAGAATACATTACTGGGTTGTCATTCTGTCTCCAACCTTCCTGTTCTGGGAAGGCTGTTCAGGAGATGGTCATGCTGCAATTCCAGGATAAATTATCTGTATCCTTTTCAACTGGGATTCAGATCTAAATATAGGGCTTTCAATCCTGCTATGCAAGATCCCACAGTGCTTTCTCTCTGCTGTTAAACATCTGCAAGAAGCCATTGGGTGAAATCATCCATCACCAAGGAATGAGCTATCATTTGTATGCTGATTATCTTCTATTCTACATCTCTGTCCATGTGCGTTAAGCCCTGTCACAACTATCTTTTCTTGGTGTCCAAAAGCAATTGAGATTTGTATGCAGACCACAGATTAAAACTGAATTCCAGCAAGACTTAACTGTTTTAGGTTCAGGCATTTGGTTCCTGGAGAATTATTATCATTGGTTGTGAATGGGGTTGCATTGCCCAGACAGACATGGTGCGACATGAGGGCATTCTCCTTCTTGAGGAACAGGAGACAGTTGTTCCCAGAACAGCCTTTGTACAAGTATGAGTTGTACACCAGTTATATCCTTTCCTGTTTTGGGAAGGTCAAGCCTCATTCTTTGGGATAACCTTCCATGAGATTTAGCAGTCCTTTAAACCTGGGTCTTCCAGAAAGCTGAATGATCTGAGTTCGGAACTTCACAGAGTTCCAGTTTCATACTATCTCAAGGCTTACGGAAATAGTTAGGTCATTCAGCTTTCTAGAAAACCCAGGTTTAGGGATTGCTAATTCTCATGAAAGGGTATTCCAAAGAATGAGGATGCCATTGAGAGGCTTGAAGCCAATGTGCTTCATGATGATATTTAAGCAATGAAACATAAAGTGATCTACTCTGGCAGTATAATAGGCAGATACCCTTGGGGAAGAAATGTGGTGATAACTAGCAACCTTGACTTGTATCGAGAAAGAAACTGCAAGCCAGTATAGCTGATATAGCCACAGTGTAATATGAACCAACTATGTGAAACTCAAAATTGCTCATCCAGCCATTTTTTGGACCAGATATGATTTTGGGATGCTCATTAGGTCTGCCCCACATAGAGCATGTTAAAATAATCTAAGAATCCCATTCCAATCCCATCCCATCCCATTCCATCAAAATAAGAAGCTACATCACCATTACAGTTTACTTAACTCTCTGGTTTCTGGATAGTGTTATATATGCAGGCATATTAATTAAATTAAACTTGGCATTAGAAGGATGCTACATCTATTGAATACAATGACAGTTCATTTCAGGTCAAATTGGTGATGTCTAATCCATCATTCCTAGAATAACTAGTTAATGCTTCAGATATGTTTCTTAGTATTGAAGCTGTTTATGTGGAACCTGTCAGGGTTAGTATTAGAGGTTATTCTGCTTTTTTGTCTTTTTAAAAAATCCCATCGTTCAAAAAATGTTGCAGAATTAGGCATTTTTATACTTTCCTATGGAAAAGATTTGTAAAGTTTGTTAGCTTGAGCTTATATTCTGTCCATGTGTGTGTGTTTTCAAATTAAGTCTGAATTATTTCAATAGGATGAATCAAATCAATAGATCCTCAAATTCCAATTTGCAAACTTAAAAAGAATCATGGCCTCATAATATCTCAGATTTTTAGTTAAATATTTGACTGGGTTTTACTCCTACATTGAAAACTCACCCAAACATTTTCATCTTTTCAAATTCAGTGATGAATTTACTAGAGGTTTAAACAAATGCTTCTACCTGATGCCAATACTACCATAGCTTTGAGATTTTGTATAACATTGTCAGTAATCAGCAGAATAAGTATCCTGATGCTGTGCATATCATAGCAGGGGACTTTAATCAAGCTGATTTAAAAGCAGTGCTCCCTAAATTCTATCAGCATGTTAAGTGTGCCACTAGAGAAGCAAACATTGTTAGTGTTTGGGGATTAACCCCTAGCAGAGTATTGCAGCAGTAGTCAAGCCAGGCAGCCAAACGAGAGTGGAAGGGCCCCAGAGTATACACACACTGAACACAAACACTGTTTGTAGTTTAAATAGTTTTTAATCCATTTAGAGTTTAAAGCATTGTCATTCAGTCCATTAAGTCATTCACAGTATTTCCATCCAGTAAGACTCACTAGTATAGTCCAAGTTAAGAGTCCTTGCAATATCTTTATCAGCCGATAAAGATATCTTCTCCTCCTCCGGTGCCTCTCTCCAGAGGAACAAACGCTGGATATTCAGCAAGAAGTTCAAACAGTAGAACAGTAGAATTATGCAGTAAATCAGCAAACAGTAGCAGACAGGAACATCTCAGTCACAGGCACAGTCACAGTAACACAGAGGCAGTCGCAGTAAGACACAGTTAGTCGCAGTAAGCTTTCCAGCTTCTGGTGCTTCCTTATATTGTAACTTGTAACCGCACCCTTAATTGGCAAATTGCCTTCAGCATTGTGCTTAAAGTGATAAGCACTTAAACCATGATATCTAAGTTTTATATATTTATTCACCCAAACTATATTTGGTATCAATGTTATACCTAACATACTCCCCTTTTGGGTGATATAAATATATAATACCTTTACAATCTAATCCCATAGTTTTCACAACTCTCCTGGTGCTTACTGGCACCTTGGGCTTTAGTAAAATTATCAGCTAAATTGTCCTCCGACATACAGTACTCTAGCTGAATCATCTTATTTCTTACAGATTGTCTCACGTTTAGGTATCTTAGATCTGTATGCTTGCTCCTTGTTTTTACTGCAATATTTGTGGCCATTTGAATTGCTGCCTGATTATCTTCATGTATAATTATAGGATAATTCACAGTTATACCTATATCAATTAACATTTGTTTATACATTATTAATTCTGTACATAACAGAGATAAACAGGAGAATTCTGCCTCCATAGTAGACAAACTTATATGTTGTTGTCTTATTGACTTCCAGCCTATTAATGTTTTACCCAGCATTATGGCTGTTCCTGAAGTCGACTTTCTAGTGTCTCTTTCTGATGCAAAACTAGCATCTGCATAAGCACTCAGAATTAAATCACCTTTTGGCTCTAAATACAATGAATAATTCATTGTATTTTTAAGATATCTTAATATCCTCTTAGCTGCAATCCAGTGTCTTTCACACGGTGCAGAATTGAATCTAGCCAACTGATTCACGCAGTACGAAATATCTGGTCTAGACCAATTACTAATATAACTCAAACTACCAATTAAAGATTGATAAATCACCTTATCAAACTCCGGGCTTTGTTCATCAGTGTTACTAAACTCCTGACTCATTGGAGTCTTAGCTGGCTTACAAAGCTCCATCTTGTAATCTTTTAGCAATTTGCTTATCTTATCTTCCTGAGATATCTTAAAACCTTTCCGTGTTTTCTTTATATTCAAACCGAGATACTTCTATATCTCCCCTAATTGCTTGATCTTTATTCTCTTTCCTAATGATGCTATTATTTTATTTGCTTCATCATTAGTTTCAGTAATCAATGCAATGTCATCTGTGAATAGTAATAATAATGATACTTTCCCATTTGTCTCCCTCTTAAACAAACATGGATCGGCTAAACCAGCTTTAAATCCTATATTGTTAAGTTCATTTACAATATACTGGTTCCATTCATAGCCTGATTGTTTTAGACCATAGAGGCTTTTCTTTAACAACCAACAATCATTATTATCCTTATTTTCACTTTTAATACCAACAGGTTTTTTCATATAAATAGTATGTTTTAATGGGGCGTGCAAGTAAGCAGTTTCCACATCTAGATGGTTAACTATATAGTTTTTACTAGCTGCCCACACTAAAGCTGCCCTCAAGGTTGCTGCCTTAAGACTAGGTGCAAACATCTCATCGTAGTCATTGGCATTCTGCCTAATACCTTGGGCTACTAACCTTGCCTTATGGATTAAATTACCATCTTTATCTGTTTTTACCTTAAATATCCATTTGCAGCCAATGGACTTCTTACCTACAGGTAATTTGGCATTCTCATACACTTTCATATCTCTTAATGAATTCAGTTCCTTATTCATTGCTGCATACCAACTTTCTTTTTCCTTAGTAGGATACTTTTTAATTTCTTCAACAGAATTAGGAACTTGATTAATCTGGCACACTGTGTTAGCCTGGTACCTATCAGGCGGTCTAGATACACGTGTAGTTCTTCTGGGAATTACAGGGCTTACAGGAGGACTTTGTTGAACTACTACCTGTTCATCTTCCTCATCCTGTTCAGCTATTGAATCTGTTTCTTCCTTTATGGGCACTATTTCATCCTGTATTTGTCTCTTTACTTTATTTTTAAAGTTACAGGGATAACTAATGGGATTTCTATAGGATTCAATAATTACATCTTTATTGGCATCCTGTTCTAATTTCTCCCATCCTTCATGTTCTAGAAATTGGGCACTAGCACTACATAACACTTTAGATGTGCCTTTTTCCCAAAATCTATATGCCCTATGGTTTGCCTGATAACCAACGAAGAAAAATCTTTTAGCTCTATGTTGCCCTTTTTTCTGAGTTGTGCAGGAATATGCACCCATGCTGGTGCACCAAATGTGTGCAGGTAACTTACGTCAGGTTTCCTGCCATGCCACCTGGTAAATGGTATTTCACCTGTTGTTGTATTAACAACGTTGTTCAATATGTTATTAGCACACATTGTAGCCTCCCCCCACAAATAATCAGGTAACCCAGAATCATTTAACATTGTTCTAACCATTGCCTGTAGTGTTTGGCCTCTTCTTTCAATAAAAGCGTTATGTTCTGGCCTGTATGGAGCAGACTTCTTATGCTCTATTCCAGCTACCTTAAGTCTGTTCTGGAATTTGTTATTAATAAATTCCGTACCATTATCTGTCACCAGGGTTATCAGTTGCCGTTTAGACTTTCTTTCAGCAAACTTAATCCAATTGAAAAAATGTTGATATGTTTCAGTTTTGCTTTTCATTAAATAGCAAAACCCATATCTAGAATAATGGTCCATAATGCTCAGTATATATCTAGCACCCCCCATACTGGGTTTCTTTGGACCTATGATGTCTGCAAATACCACTTCTAAAGGTTCTTTTGTTTTGAAACCATTTAGCCTATTTGCAGGCAATACTTTGCTCTTATCTTCACAGCAAACATTACAACGCAAATATTTATCACAAGGTTTTAACCTTATTCCTTCAGATAACTCAACTGTACGTTTTAGCATTTTAAAATTTACATGCCCCAAACGCCTATGCAATAAATGGATACATTCATTATGAGGTTTTATATTATTAAATACAGTTTGTGCCTCCCCTTTCTTACTATTATCTAAGACATATAATGTTCCATTTAAAGCTGCAGTTACCCTTTTGTTATCTTTTTCAATTATGCAATTATTATCCTTAAAAGTAATTACATAACCTAATTTATCTAATACCCTTACTGAAAGCAAATTAAACTTTAGTTGCGGTACATACAGCATTTTTATATCCTGGTTTATGCACGGACAATGTGCAAGACCTTCTCCTTTCGCTTTAAGATTCCAGCCGTTAGCAAGAGATATATGTTGAGAGCTTTTAGACATTTTTATAAATTTTGTCTTATCTCTTGTGATGCAGTGGGATGCGCCACTGTCAACCACCCATAGATCATTCTTCACATCAGAGTTGCTAAACGTGGCTAGTTCAAATGCTTTCTTTGGCTTTTTTATATTCTGGCTTTTTCTCTTTTTGCAAAACTTTGCCAGATGTCCTCTGCTTCCACAATTGAAACACTTTTTAATTGTGTATGCCGTCGAAGATAAATTCTCTTCTTTCTTATCTTCTCTCAGCTCGTCACGCTCACGCCTTCTTCTGGCTTCTTCTAATAGCCTGCCTGTAATCTCGGTTAATGAGAGGCTTTCTTTTGGCAATACCTCTAACGAAGTCACATAGTCATCATAGCTTTGATCTAATGAAGATAATATGATGTAGACTTGTTGCAGTTCATTAAATATAAGCTCTTTTTCATGCAATTCTTGAAAATGCTCTTCATACAGTTTAAATGAACTAACATATCTCCATTCCTCTGAAGATGCGTTCTTGAAAAAGCTTCCGTGTAAGATTTATATGTGCTCCTACACTGTCCCAAACATAAATCTTCCTGAGGTTCTCCCAGCAGTTTGCAGCATTTTCTTCTCCACGAATATGGACAAGCTGCTGATCACAGAGAGTCAGTCCTATGATGCATAAAGCCTGCTCATTCTTCAGTTTAAAGTCTTGTAACTTTTCGTTATCATCATCATCAGCAGGATCCCAGCTACTCACATCTGGTGGGTTTGCTATAATGTCCCACAAACCTTCTTTACGTGAAGTAAACTACCATTTCATTGACCATGAAACATAGTTTGTTCCATCCAGCCTGGATATCATGGACAGTTGTGACAAATTTACTTGTGCCATTGCTCTTCAGATATTTTGACTATTTTAAACTAATTAAAACAGTTTGTTTTTACAGTAATGTGCAACTCACACCAACTCTCTGCTATATCCTGGTTAGTTAGACTATGCTGCTGGGCCCATAACCAATGTTAGTGTTTGGGGATTAACCCCTAGCAGAGTATTGCAGCAGTAGTCAAGCCAGGCAGCCAAACGAGAGTGGAAGGGCCCCAGAGTATACACACACTGAACACAAACACTGTTTGTAGTTTAAATAGTTTTTAATCCATTTAGAGTTTAAAGCATTGTCATTCAGTCCATTAAGTCATTCACAGTATTTCCATCCAGTAAGACTCACTAGTATAGTCCAAGTTAAGAGTCCTTGCAATATCTTTATCAGCCGATAAAGATATCTTCTCCTCCTCCGGTGCCTCTCTCCAGAGGAACAAACGCTGGATATTCAGCAAGAAGTTCAAACAGTAGAACAGTAGAATTACGCAGTAAATCAGCAAACAGTAGCAGACAGGAACATCTCAGTCACAGGCACAGTCACAGTAACACAGAGGCAGTCGCAGTAAGACACAGTTAGTCGCAGTAAGCTTTCCAGCTTCTGGTGCTTCCTTATATTGTAACTTGTAACCGCACCCTTAATTGGCAAATTGCCTTCAGCATTGTGCTTAAAGTGATAAGCACTTAAACCATGATATCTAAGTTTTATATATTTATTCACCCAAACTATATTTGGTATCAATGTTATACCTAACAAACATATTGGATAAATTATATACCAACATCAAATATGGCTATAATGTTATACAGTTACCACATTTGGGACAATCAGACCACATGTCACTGCTTTTAACACTAGCATACATCCCTCTTAGGAGATAGGCTCTGCCTATAATAAAGACAGTGAAATCTTAGCCAGAAGATGCTTCCCAACAACTTCAGGATTGTTTTGAGAACACAAATTGGGACATCTTTTACCACGCTGACCTAGAGGAGCACACTGCAACTGTTCTGTGCTATATCAAACACTGCACAGATACTGTCACTGTAGATAAACATATTAGGATCTATCCCAATCAGAAACCCTGGATGACCAAGAAAGTCCAGTACCTCTAGCATGACAGGACCAAGGCCTTTAGGTCCAGTGATGGGGCAAGATACAGTGTTGCCAGAGCTAATCTGAAGAAAGGTATTCAGAAGGCTAAGACTGATTATAAGAGGAAGTTTGGGGATAATTTTTATAGCAATAACATGAGGCAGGTGTGGTGAGGAATTCAACAAATTACAAACCATCAACCAACCAATGTCATCCTTGCTCAGGGGGATGCTTCATTGGCAGAGGAACTTAATCATTTCTTTACTCGCTTTGAAGTGAAGACATCAGAGACAGATAAAATACAACCATCAGCCAATTGTAGCCTCCACCTCATTGTGGAGGAACAGGAGGTGAAGAGCATTCTGAGGGCTGTGGACCCTAGAAAGGCTGTTGGTCTTGATGGTATCTCTGGCCGAATGCTTAAAGACTGTGCTGATCAGTTTCCTGGAGTCTTTACCAGGATCTTCAATCGGACTTTAAACCAGTCCACTATTCCATCTTGTTTGAAGGCTTCCACCATTGTTCTGCTGCCAAAGAAGTTCCCTATCAATAACCTCAATGATTACAGACCAGTGGCACTCACTCCTATCATCATGAAGTGCTTTGGAAATTGGTCTGCCGGCACATCATTTCTGGTCCTCTACATACATTTGATAAACACCAGTTTGCATATAGAAGAAATAGGTCTATAGAGGACACTATAGATATCACTCTTCACACTGCTCTGACTCATCTAGAGCAGCAGGGGGGCTATGTGAGGATGCTTTTTGTAGATTTTAGTTCTCCATTTAACACAATTCTTCAACATTCCAAAAATGTTACAGAGGTAAGCATTTTCATACTTTCCTATGGAAAATATTTGTAAAGTTTCTTAGCTTGTGCTTATTTTTTTTCCCATGTGTGTTTTCAAATTAAGTCTGAATTATTTCAATGGCATGACTCAGATCAATATTGATCCTCAGATCAATAGATCCAAATTCCAATTTGCAAACTTAAAGAGAATTGTGGCCTCTTAATATCTCAGATTTTTAGTTAAATGAGTGATAATTTGACTGGGTTTTATTCCTACATTGAAAACTCATCCAAATATTTTCATTTTTTCAAATTCAGTGATGAATTTACTAGAGGTTTAAACAAATGCTTCTAAAATAGAGAAATCATTACAGGGAAGTTTGGTTCGTATTTTATGAACCTTTTCTTTTAATGAGTTGCTCCCTATTGTTTAGCTCTGATCTACAGATAATTATGTAACATTTGGGAAAATAGATGCAGACAAGCAAACCTGCACTGGAGGTCAAAATGGAGAAAACCTCCACAGCCACCATATATTTGCCTTTTGTGCTCAGGTAGGATGGAACAAAAGAGATCCACACACTGCAGAAGATCAGCATACTAAATGTGAGGCATTTGGCCTCATTAAAACTGCTGGGGAGATTCCTTGAGAAAAATGCTACTGTGAAACTGGCAGATGCCAGAAAGCCCATGTAGCCCAAGACACAATAGAACATGGTAGATGAGCCTTCATTGCATTGAAGTATGATCTCCTCAATTTCTGAATGAGTGTCAATGTCAGGAAAAGGGGAAAATGTGAACAGCCACACTGCACAGATGCCTGTTTGAATCAGGGAGCCAGAAAGAACAATGGAGGCAGCCAGTCCTCTTCCCACCCAGTTCCTCATTCTGGATCCTGGCTTGGTGGCCATGAAAGCCAGAACCACAATGATAGTTTTTGCCAGCACAGAAGACACAGCCACTGAGAAGATGATGCCAAAGCTAATTTGTCGGAGGAGACATATTATATCGCCTGGTGCAACAAGGAACTGCAGTGAGCAAAGGAAGCAGAGGAGGAGGGAGGTGAGAAGAACATAGCTGAGATTTCGGTTATTAGCCTTGACAATGGGAGTATGATGATATTTTAAAAATGTTGCCATAACCACAACTGTGCAGAGAAAAAAGAACATTGCCAGAATCACTAGACATATTCCCATTGGCTCTTTAAAGGATAAGAATGAAATTCTCTTGGAAAGACATGAATCTTGGTTCTTATTTGGATATTGATCATCTGGACATTTGGAACAGTCATCCATGTCTGGAATTAAAATATACATATATCATATATAAACATACATGCATTTGTGTATATATTTGAATTTCTATTGAGTTCTGTGATTATTTCATGAATATTATTATGTCACAGGTCTTTCATTTGCTTTTCTTAATAGCAAAATTGGCACTTACATTGTTAATCTGACTTTTTAATGTTTGGATTTTAAGATTTTATGTTTAGTATTTGTAATTACTTACTGTTCAATATTTCTCTGGATTAAGAGTTGCATTATGTTTTCAACACTTTTCCATGTATTCATTGGCACAGATATTATGGGAGAGTAATACAAAGATATGAAAATGAGAAGTTTACCCCAATGTACAAGAAATTGGGACTTTCAATGTTATTTTAATCAATTATATTACTTGCTTTATTTATTTTTTGTTAAACCAGAGCCAATTTTTAATTTTTAATTATTTGTTTGAAGTTTTCCAATTGGAAAATGAATCCTTCTTTTTGGGAGAGCACAATATGCTAAGAGATGTGAAAATTCAAGTACAACAACTACAACCCAGCTTCCTGTAGAGTCATAACAGAACTTGATTCACGAAGCTTCTTACCTTTCTGGCTTGACATTTTCTCTTTGGGACATGGATGACAATCATAACAGCAAAATGGTTTTCCCTCCTGCTTTCTTTTGAAATATCCAGGGAGGCAGCTCTCAGCACACATTGAAATAGGTAGATTCTATCCAATAAGTGAAATAAAAAGCAAAATGTTAGCATTCAGTCAGGTACTTTAATGTTTGGAAAACAATGAGGGCTGATTCTATCTTTATTTCTTTTTCTTTATCATCTTCATCAATCAGCATCAGCAGCATCAAAAAAATCTTCATTCTTAGTTTTATTTTACTGATCGCATAAATTGCCTCTTAAACTGGGAAATATTTTAGGCTGAAAGCGTGTCACAGTGCTGAATTTAATGGTATGATACTAAGTTTAATTGAAGTCATCTTTCTGGACATGTAATCTCTTATAGTGGAGATGTTTGGACATAGGGCATAGTGCTATTTTTGTTAAAAAACCAAATACAGCATATCAGTCCAAATATCACATGCTAACAGTCAAGTATGGTAGTGGAGGGGTGACTATTTGGGCTTGTTTTGTGGCCTGTCAACAGTCCTAATTAGCTAGCAAAAGAAACTCTTAAGACATTTTTTTAAATCTCCAAGAATATACTTTATTGAAAAGTGGGTATAGAAGTTCTAACATTTCATGAATGAAAACATAAGTTCCCCTTTCCCTTCCTGGATCTCTCCTTGGCTTTTATCCACCAATCGGTTGCACCTGGGTTGTTTCCAGAATAATCTCTCTACCTTGGTCATTCTTTGAGTTGATGACCTTTGGATGGAACTGTTTCTCTTGCATTACAGAGTTTCCCCCTCCCACAAACCACCTGCACATTCCAATGCCTTCCCTCCCCCTCCCATTATTGTTGTCTGATTTTGAGGATGCTGTGTAGTGAGTCAACCATAACACAGCTACAGATCCTGGGCACTTTG
The DNA here is from genome assembly GCF_049901735.1 of Notechis scutatus. Classification (NCBI taxonomy): domain Eukaryota; kingdom Metazoa; phylum Chordata; class Lepidosauria; order Squamata; family Elapidae; genus Notechis; species Notechis scutatus. The sequence continues at coordinate 21,387 of NW_028263113.1, read as the reverse complement.
CAAGTCATTGAATCAACCACAAACTCTTCTGTATATCAAAGAATTTTAGGGTCAATTGTGAGGCCATCTGTCCAACAGATAAAACTTGGCCAACATTGGGTCATGAAACAGGACAATGATCCTAAGCACACTAGCAAATCTACAATTTGAAAAAGAAAAGAATCAAGATGTTGTGATGGCTTAGTCAAAGTCTAGACTAGATGATTTTTACTATGTCTTGATATATAAAACCATAGAACTCAAAGAGAATGTATTTACTTTTAATTTGGGGAAATAATATATGAATAATAAATATATTAGAATAACGTATGAATAAATACTTTAAATCTCCAATGACTTTTCAATTTTACTGAAACATATTCATGGAAACTCAATAATAATTTGTTTTTGTTTTTTAAAGAATTTTTATTTTTAAAAACAGACATACACATACAAAACATAAAAACACAAAACCATCTTCCATTTTATATACATATAGTGTGTCAGTTGGTTACAAATCTTTTGTGCTATTCTTTTGTAGTCATTTACTCACAATTTATATCAATTTTCACATTCTTGAAATAACATATGTTTGTATATTTATCAGTTATTAATCATCCATGACTAAACTATTTATTCCATCATTTTATACGAGATATTCCAGGTTTTATCTTAAAATTTATATTATACTTTCAACCAATGGTTATATATGTCTATATTATGTGTTATATCAATCTATTAAATTTCTATCACAAAATTATCTAGTCTATTACATTACCATGTCTTTTTGTCCAACCATTGATAAAACAAATCCCATATTATATAAAAAAATTTATCTTCTTCTTCTCTAATTTCAAATGTCAATTTACTCATTTCAGCACAGTCCATAATTTTTTTGATAACTTCCTCCTGCATAGGTATTTTATCATTTTTCCAATTCTTAGCAAATACAATCCTAGCCACTGTTAGTACATTTACAATCAAATATTTCAACTCTTTGTTGTATATTTCCAGTATAATTCCCAATAAAAATATCTCTGGTTTAAAGTCTATATGTTGTTTTATCGTTTTTTCCAACCATGTGTGAATTTTAATCCAATGTTTCTTCGCGTCTGAACATGTCCACCACATATGGTAATATGAACCAGGTATCTGATGACACTTCCAACATTTATCTGATTTATTCTTAAACATTCTTGCAAGTCAGGGGTAGATGCCACCTGTAAAACATCTCATAAAATTTTCTTTATATGCAGTTGACATTGTCATTTTATAATTTTGAAACCACAATTTTTGCCATTTTTCTAAATCAATTCCATATCCAAATTTTCCCCCAAGCAATCATTGTTTCTTTGTTCCTCCTCCAATTTAAATTCTAATAAGTGTCCATAAAGTTTTTTTATTACCTTTTCATCAGTACCCATCAAAATCTTATCTAAGTCAGTCAACTTATCATAAATACCTTCTGCTTTAACATCTTGGTCAAATCTAGATTGTATTTGCAAATATGAAAACCAATTCATTTTTACACCTTGTTCTTCCAATGCTTGCATAGATTTGTTCACCCTTTTCATTCAATATCTCACCATATCTAACTGTTTGTTCCTTTCTATATATTATTGGATAAGAAAAAGCTTCAATGGTAGATATCCATAGTGGAATTTTTTAAATAATATGGGCCAAGCCTTTTATTGTCCAAACGGATGCAAGTGATGTAGCAGTGGCAGCTGTTTTGCTGCAAAAGGACTCTCAAGGCTGACTGATGCCTTGCGCTTATGTGTCCAAAAATCTGACAGACACAGAGCGAAGGTGGGCAGTCTGTGAGAAAGAAGCGTTTGTCATACGATGGGCTTTGTTGACTTGGAGGCATTTTCTAGAAAGGGTGCCAGAGGCCTTTGAGGTATGGACTGATCATAAGAACCTTGAGGCTCTAAAGCAGGGGTCCCCAACCACGGTCCGTGGACCGGTCCCGTCCGCGGAACAACTCCTACCGGGCCGCTGGCTTGCTGGGCGCCGCCATCTTTTTTTATGAAAAAGTGCTTCCGGTGAGCTTTTCCGGGTAGAAAGCTCACCGGAAGCACGCTTTCATCAAAAAGATGGCGGCACCAGCACTTTCGGTGAGCTTTTCCGGGTAGAAAGCCATTTCTACCTGGAAAAGCTCACCGAAGCTGCGCCATCTTTTTTGATGAAACGCGTGCTTCCGGTGAGGTCACCGGAAGCACTTTTTCATCAAAAAGATGGCGGTGCCCAGCTGATGCCGGTACCGGCCGCAGCGCCAGCTGATGCCGGTATCGGGCATGGAGTAAAAGGTTGGGGATCACTGCTCTAAAGACTCCTAGGAGATTATCACCCAAACACGTCCGCTGGGCCCAATATTTCAAGTGATTCAACTTTAACATTAAATATATCCCCAGAGGGGAAAAACGAACTGGCAGATGCTCTGTCCAGAAAACCTCAGTTTGACAGTCACCGAGAGGAAATAGTACAAGCCTTAATTTCAGAAGCTCAATCGGTAGGCCAAGTGACCACTTGAGACCAAGCCAACCACAACACCAAACACCTGGAAGATAAGCTGACTACAGAATTGAAAATGGCCCTATTGACCGACCCTTGTTTCCTGGACCATCAAACCGAGTTGACAATGAATGATGGACTAGCTTGGAAAGGGACTAAGCTTTATGTACCCACAACCCTAAGACTACTAGTACTAAAGCGTAGCCACGACTCCCGGCTGGGAGGCCACTTCGGATTCCTAAAAACCCTACATTTACTGAGAAGACAGTTCTGGTGGCCAAAAATGAAACCTGATGTCGAGGACTATGTAAAAAGTTGCTTAGTTTGTGCCACGATGAAACACAGAACTGCCCAGTAAGAAGCTGGGTCCAAAATTCATGGGTCCATTCCCAATTTCAAAGATAATCAATCCGGTCACTGTCCAATTAAGTCTTCCTTGAATATTGGGGAAAATTCATCCAGTATTCCATTGTAGTTTACTAAAACCAGTTACTACATCAATGATAAGACCATTGCCAACTGCTCCCCCTAAACTGCTAATGGTACATACACATTATGAAATTCAAAAAATTCTCAATTCTAGATTAAACTGTGGCTGATTGCAATATTTGGTCTTATGGAAATGATACCCATTCTCGGATGCTAATTGGGTAAAGAGTTGGAATGTTCATGCTGATCAATTGGTTAACCAATTCCATGAGGATTTTCCCCACAAACCGAAGGGTCCTCATTGAGGAGGTGAAGAGGGGGTTAAGGAAAATGTGTTAACCCCTGTATCTGGTTTTTCCCCTTTCTTTTAGGAGGAGGAGTTTTCAAGGGGGGACACCTGTCAGCTTTAAAATTCAGCTGCCACATTTTTTAAAGAGAGTTGGAGGAGAGTTGGAGGATTGGCTCAGCTGCGAAGAGGTGTTTTAAGGCCTTGAAAACTTTCTGGCAACCCATAGTCCAAGCCAGGGGTTGACTTGGATTCGGTTTGGTAGGTGATGGGCCTGGTTTTAATAGCTCTGTCAATGGGAGGGCAATTTCAGCAAAGGATGGAATGAATTGTCTGTAGAAGTTGGTAAACCCCAAGAAACTTTGAAGTTGTTTTTGGGTTCTGGGGGTTGCCAGTCCAGCACCACTTTCACCTTTCCGGGGTCCATTTCAATCCCCAGGTTGGATATTTGGTAGCCTAAGTAGTCCAACAACTCTTTGTGGAATTCACATGTGCAGAGTTTCACATATAATTTGGTGGCTAGAAGTTTTTCTAGAACTTGTCAGACCAATTGAACATGTTCTTCCATGGTTTCGCTGAAGATAAGGATGTCTTTCAGGTACACGAGGACCCCCCGGTAAAGGTGCGGATGTAGCACCTCATTGATGAGCTGCATAAACACTCAGGAGCTCCCTGAAGTCCAAAAGGCATGACTTTGAATTGGAAGCTACCCAGAGAGCAGTTAAAAGCAGTTTTCCACTCATCTCCTTCTTTGATGCGGACCCGGTAGTAAGCTTTCCTGAGATCTAGCTTGGTGAATATCTTGCCCTTCGACAGGTGGTTCAATAAGTCCTTCATAAGGGGGAGAGGGTACAAGTTTTTGACGCATACCGCGTTCACACCTCTAAAGTCAACACACAATATCAACCCGCCATCTTTCTTCTCCTTGAACAACACGGGGGCAGCTAGTCTTGATTTGGCAGGCTCAATAAAACCTTGTTCCAAATTGCTGTTGATGTATTTCCTTAATTCAGTCATTTCAGCAGGCGTCATGGAATACATCTTTGGTTTTGGTAATTTCACCCTGGGTTCTAATTCTATGGTGCAATCAGTGGCTCGATGGGGAGGTAAAAGACATTACACTCCTCTTCACTGAATGCTTCAGCCAAGTCTTTGTATTGGTCGGGTACCTGGGGGTTATCTGGGAGAAGGTGGGATGCCATGGATGCTGGCTCAGGCTCTGGGTTCAAGCTGACTGATGGCTTTGTAGTGGGTGGAAGAAGGGGCAATGGGCCTGGTCCAATGAGGATTTTTCTGAATCCATCCTCCCATTTGATCATTGGCGCCCATTTGTCTAGCCAAGCAAGTCCCAGTATGATTGATTCTGACATCTTGGGGGCCACTATGAAGTATATGAGTTTTCAATGGGCCCCTAATTCCATCTTGATCAATTCAGTCATCTGAATGGCTGCCCCCCTCAATTAAAGTTCCACCCACTTGCTCAAATCTGATTGGGCGTTTTAGTGGGTTAGTCTTTATGCCCAATTGTTCAACAATGGGGAGTCTGATAAGACATCTAGAACACCCAGTATCAATGACAGCTTCTAACTCCTCAGCCTCCCCCGTGTTTGGTACCACTAACTTGACCTTGACTGTAAAAGATATGATGGGATCACTCACCATTGGGTCACCTTCGCAGGTCGGGTTCTCGGGGTTGTGGTGGCGGTCTGGTGGTCCATTGCTCCCATCTGTGCAGAGGGGGCTTTCCCAGCTGTGTTTGGTGAACCCGCCCCTGGCCGGAGGTCTTCCTTGATTCTTCCAACTTTTAACAGCTGGATTAGACTTCAACTGTGAAGCTTGTAGTACAGGAGCAGGGACCAGATAGTCTACTGCTCTATGGCCGGCTTGGCCTGATCGGTAACATTTCAGCATGCTGGTAGGTTGGGTATAAGCAGGTTCCCAGCTGTGTTTGGTGAACCCGCCCCTGGCCAGAGGTCTTCCTTGATTCTTCCAACTTTTAAGAGCTGGATTAGACTTTGACTGCGGAGCTTGTGGTACAGGAGCAGGAACCAGATAGTCTACTGCTCTATGGCCGGCTTCGCCACATCGGTAACATTTCAGCACCCTGGTAGGTTGGGTATGAGTAGGTTCAGCTGATCTGGTTGGCAGTCGGCAGTCTCCTAGCCACAATTCTCTTAGGCTGGAAGGGATTTCCTGTGTGGGTTGATGCTGTGATCTAAGCTGAGGGATGCAACATACCATGACTGTAAGGTCTCTGGGATTCCCCTAATTTCACAGGTCTTCTTTACTTCTGGATCAATGGCATTTTTAAAATAGTGTAAAGTCATTCTTTCAGGCCAATTCATGAGGTGGCTTGCGACCCTTCTAAAGTCCCAAATAAATTCTGACAAGGGTTGCTTGCCTTGCCTCATTTCCATTAACTTCTCTTCATTCTCTGCTACCCTGTCTGGATTTTCAAATCTGAGTCTTAATAATTGAATAAATCCACTTACATCACGTAATTCTGGGGCTTGTTCGTTGGGTAGTTGGGCCACCCAGTCTGAAGCATCCCCTTCATTCATCCCATTTGTTATGGCCGTAACCAAATTGCGCTCTGTGGCATATTGATCTCCAAATTGTTCTATATGGGATCGGATTTGAGTGAGGAAGTAATTGAAATGTTCATGGCAGTCATCAAATACGGCCTTAAAGGGTATTTGGCCTGGCCTGGGTCATGGTTGCGGAGGTGGCTGAGTAGTCCCCCTGTATCCTGGCTGGGTGATGCCTCTCTGGAATAGGGGTCCCCGTGGCCTCGCTGCCAGTTGGGGCTGCATTTGTGGTGGCTAGGAGGAAGATGGTTGTGGCCTGGTTCCCTGGTCGGGTGGAAGGCTGCTGTCTGCTGTCTGGGCAACCCCCCTTCAGACCAGGGCTGGGTTACTGCTGGCTGCCATGGGCATTGAATCCACCCCTGGCCTGCATAAAATCACCACCCTGGAGGGATACTCTCTGCAGGGGGCAAAATTCCCTCTGGAAAATGAGGGGATTGCCTCAGAGGCTGCAACATACCTCTGTCAGTTGATGCGTCTTTCTGGCTTCCTCCAACTGGCATCTGTATAGTCTCCTTCCTCCAATCAGACAGAATAGCAATCTGCCTGGGGCTCGAGAACCAGCTGGGTTACCTCTGGGTTATAACAACTTCTTGAGTTGAAATGCTTCAGTATAGCTCCCAAACCTCTTTCCTCTACTGTCATTCTGAAAGCATCCATCAACTCCTCCAAACAAAGGCTTGCAGATTCAATTAATGTTCCAGAGGGAGGGCCCCCATACTCTCCCCCCTGCATATCTCCAACTTTGGCTGATTGTTGATAATTCTCCATTTCAGGAAAAAGAACTCTGGGGTATCAGCCAAGCCCCTTCTAAAATAAAAGTTTCACTTGGGAAATAAATGTAAGGCATCTAGAAAGTATCCATGATATCAATCACTCCGAGACATTTCTCTCCAATTGATTTATTTAGAAACAGATCTGGCATGTCAAAGGCAAGTTCCCAAAAAGTTTAATTTTATTCTTGCTTTTTTGCCCTGCCAAATATATTTCAATACAATTCTATTTAAATCTTCAAAAAAACTCCTTCCCTAGTTGGATTGGAATTGTTTGGAATAAATATAAAATTCTAGGCAATACATTCATCTTAATTGTAGATATTCTCCCAATCAATGATAATGGTAAGTTTCCCCATTTTGTCAAATCTGTCGCAATCTACTGTTTGAGTTTAAAATAATTATACTCCTTCAGTGTACTACATCTTGATGTAATGTATATCCCTAAATACTTAACCTTATTTGTGATCTGTATTTCTAAAACTTCTTCCAACTCTTTCTTTCATCTTACTAGCATATTCTTTGTTAGTATCTTTATCTTTGTTGATTTTCAAACCTGCTACTTTTCCATATTCTTCTATTTTTTCTATTAATTTAGGTGCTGTTTCCAATGGATCTTCTAATATAAATACCAGATCATCTGCAAAAAGCTTGCAATTTATACTCTTCCTTTTGGATTTTCATTCCATTTATTTCTTTATCTTCTTTAATATTCCTATTCAACACTTCCAATGTTAACACAAACAGCAGGGGCAACAGTAGACAACCTTGCCTTGTCCCTTTTCTTATATCTATAGATTCTGTTAGTTCTCCATTTACCATAACTTTTGCAGTTTGTTCATAATATATCATTTCAATGGCTTGAATGAATTTTTTACCAAAGCCCATTTGTTCCAATTGCAATAACATAAATCTCCAACTCACATTGTCAAATGTTTTTTGTGTGTTTAAAAACATCAAAGCCATTTGCTTCTCAGGATGTGCCTCGTAGTATTCCAGAGTATCCAAAATAATTCTCACATTGTCTTTGATTTGTCTCTTTGGCAGGAATCCATTTAGATCAATATAGATAAAATTATCTAAGTATCTTTTTAGTCTTTCTGCCAAGATTGAAGCAAAGATTTTATAGACTGAATTTAATAGGGATATTGGTCTGTAATTTTTAACTTGCTGCAGGTCTGTATCTTCCTTCAGTTTAAGTGTAATGTATGCTTCTGTCCATGTTTTGGGTATTCTTTTCTTTAGTATAACTTTGTTCATAACTTCTAACAGGTGAAGATTCAATATTTCCTGAAAAGTCTTGTAAAATTCCACTGGTAAGCCATCTGGACCTGGTGCTTTTCCAACATTCTGTTTTTTTAAAGCTTCTGTTAATTCCATCATTGTTATATTCCCTTCTAGCATTGTTTCAATATCTTTAGGTATCTGACATTTAGGTATCGCTTTCTGTAAATATTGTTTGACTTTTTCTTCTTGAATATTCTCTTGAAAATACAATTTCCCATAGTAATCTTGTATAATTTTTTCTTCTCCTCATTTCCATAAGATGTATGTCCTTCTTCATTTATTAGTTGGCTAATCCTTCTTGATTCTCTCTCCTTTCTCAATTTATAGGCTAGCCATCTGCCTGGTTTATTTGCATCTTCAAAATAATTCTGTTTAGCATTTTTAATTTTTTGTGCTAGTTCCTCTTTTTCCATTAGTCCCATTTTATGTTTAATTATATCCATTTTATTTTTAATGTATTTTTTTGCAGGAAGTTCTGTAAGTCTTTTTCCAGTTTTTTATAATCATCCTCTAATATTTTGAAAGTCTTTTTCTGTTTTATATTTCTTTTCCTTGTATAGTCTATTATCAAGCCTCTTGTGTAGGCTTTCATCATGACCAGAGGTTCTGTAGAGATGTATCCTCTTTTCTATTTTATTTAAAGAAGAAAGCAAGTTCTTTCTCTATTTTCTGTTTAAAGTCTTTTTCTTTTAATATTGTATTATTTAAGGTCCATCTGGATCTGCTCTTGTATCTTCTCCAAGTAACTGTCACTGAGTTATGATCTGCCCAAGTGCTTGTTTCTATTTCGATCTCTCGTATGTTAGCCAGTAGTTCTGCTGACATCCATATCATGTCTATTCTAGACCATGAAGCATGTCTGTTTGAGTAAAAGATGTATTGATTACTCTCCATGTTTCTCTCTCTCCAAGCATCTTTTAAGTTGAATTATTCTGTTACTTGAAAGAAGGGTTTTGGTAATACCTTTCTAGCTTTCTTTGTTGATTTCTGTGTTTTGTAATCCAACCGATCATTAACTATTCCATTAGGATCTCCCATCATACAAATATTAACATAGTCCAATTCAATTATTTTCATATGTAATTTCCTGTAAAATTCTTCTTGTTTATCATTCAGAGCATAAATTGCAATTAAAAGTGTTTTAACATTATTGTCCATTATTTCCACCATCAAAATCCTTCCATCGTCATCTGTATAAATTAATTCTGCCAAAATTGTATCTTTAATATATAAAACCACACCTCTTTTTTACAGTGATGTAAATAATTTCCCTAATTTTTTTTTGTTTAAGTATATATTCATGTTGTTTTTTAATATGTACTTCTTGTAAGCAAATTATATCAAATTTCAATTTCTCTAGTTTATGAAATACTTTCCTTCTTTTAATAGCCAAATTAAGTCCATTTATGTTAATTGTAATTAATTTTCTTTCATCTATGTTAGGCTTTGTGAGGGGGTTTTATTGGTCTAGTAGGTCTTAATTCTCGTTGCTCTCTGGGTACACCACCTACTGCACCTTCTTCTTTCTCTTTTTCAATTACTGCTATACACTCCTCTTGGAATTCAATTAGTGACTCTTCCTTTCTAGCTTCTTCCTCTTTTCCTCTAAAATATTCTAAGTAGAATAGCTCAGCTTTTTCAAATATGTCAATTCTGTGTCTTTGTTCCTGCCAGGTGAACAAGAGGCCTTCTGGCATCAGCCATCTGTAATTTACTCCTCTTTTAAGTAACTTTTAAGTCAAAAATAAATATTCCCATCTTTCTTACTCTTCTTGGTACCTGTTTCAGCACCACAATTTCTTTATCTTTGTACTTTAAGGTTTTCTGTCTTGCCACCTGTAGTATCTGTGTCTTAATAATCTTTTTAGTGAATCTAATATGAACTTCTCTTGGTAGTCTGTTTCTCATTGCGTATCTTGTATATACACGAAACACTTCATCCATCCCATCCATCATCCATCCCATCCATCATCTTCTCTTTGGTTATCTCTAATGCTTCTAGTATTTGCCAGTATTTCTGTCATTATTTCAGCAAGATTTTCACCTTTTCCTTCTTCTACATTTTGAAATCTTAGGTAGAATTCTGATCTGTCAATTTTCCATCCTAATGGTTTGCATCTGCGCTTGTCAATATCACTCAATCGAGTGTCAATATCTCCAATTTTCTTATCCCTTTGTATATCTTCTCCTTCAATTTTCTTAATTCTGTCCTCATATTTCATCACCATCTGTTGAATATTCTCTACTTTCTCATCTGTCTTTTCAGTTCTTTGCTCAATATTCTCAGCTCTTTGCTCAATATTCTCTATTCTCTTTTCAATCTTCTAGATTCCTTGCATAATCATCTGTAATGTCACTTCTCTTTCTTCTGTTGTAAAATTGTCTGTATTGACTGTTGTCTTCCAGATGGTGAAGAGGCTATTGGTATTGAGGAAGCTGGTGCTATTGTCTTTCTGCTCATCTTGTGCTTACCTGTAGAGAGGAAGAGAGAAAAAGGAAAAAAGGAAAAAAAAGGAGTACAGGCAGGCAGCTGCCACTCCAAAAAAAAGGAGGGGGGAGAAAAATCTTCAGGCACTTATGTACCTTAATCCAATTATTTCTCTTAATAAAAAAGAGAAAAGGAAGAGGATTAAAAAAAAGTTAAAAAAATTACATTCTAGTTTCTGGAATAGAAGGTTAAAATCCAAACATAAAAATCCAAATGGGGGGAGGGGTAGAAAAGGAGATGGAAAATAATCTAGAGTTAAGCCAGCTGCTGCCACTAAGTATCCAAGGCTCTTTAATAAATCAAACTCAGTGTTTCTGGTTCCCGTATTTTCAAGGTCACTTCAATCTTCTTTCTTTCAATTTCAGCTCAAAGCTCTGATTATTTAGTTTCACAGATGAGCACCTGTATAAACAACCTACCATGCTCATCCCACTATCTTTTCCATTGCAAAGCTCAAAGTCCTTGAGTATAGCAAGTACATAAACAAGCTGAGAAAGAAAGAAACAGTATGTCCAAGCCTCTAAATGGCAGTGCTACTTTCCCCCCCTTCACTTTCATTCCTCCCTCTTGTATCCAATACCAGAAACAAAGAGAAAATGGAATCCTTCCTTTTTTTTTTTTGAAAAAAAAATGCAACTCAAATCCAAAAGAAGAGTCTTAATCAAAACAGACTTTTAAAAAATTATTTAAAAAATAAAAATAAAAACAAAGATGAAAATTTAAAAGAAACCAGTCCAGTTTGAAGTTCAGTAACTTTACCAAATTCAAAGTTCCAATAAAAAGGGAAAAAGAAAAAAAACTTTCACTTTAACTAGTTTAATTTTGCCACCTAAACTCTTTCCTCTTCACTTTTAATTTCACTTTAAATCTTTCAGGATGTTCTCTTCAAGCAATAATAAGTAAAAGTTCATCTCACCAAACTGACACACTTTCCTTCAATCTCTTCCATTCCAGAGCTGTCCCAACTTCAGCAGCTTGAATGGCTGCCTCTCTGCCACTGGCAAAAGGGCTTTTCCTGGATCAACCAGGGACTTTGCGATGTCCCTGGGATTGACAGGACGTGCCCTCCTCAGTCACCATCTCTACAGGACAGTTTAGGTCCGGTGGGACCGTCCTGCAATGGAGATATAAGCGGCGATCTTGGAGCTTCAAGATTGCACGCTGTACCGCTGAGATGCCAGCTCCACCCCCCCTCCATAGAACTCAAAGAGGATGTATTTACTTTTATTTTGGGGAAATAATGTATGAATAATGAATATATTAGAATAATATATGAATAAATACTTTAAATCTCCAATGACTTTTCAATTTTACTGCAACATATGCATGGAAACTTAATAATAATTTGTATAATGGATTAGATACTACTGATTTTAAGAAATGTATAATTCTTATATTGAATAGAATAGAATAACAGATTTGGAAGGGACCTTGGAGGTCTTCTAGTCCAACCCCCTGCCTAGGCAGGAAACTCTACATTCAGACAAATGTTATCCAACATCTTTTTTAAAACTTCAAATGTTGAGCATTCACAACTTCTGGAGGCAAGTTGTTTCACTGATTAATTTTTCTAACTGTCAGGAAGATTCTACCTAGTTTTAAGTTGCTTCTCTCCTTGATTAGTTTCCACCCATTGCTTCTTGTCCTGCCCTCAGGTGCTTTGGAGAATAGCTAGACTCCCTCTTCTTTGTGGCAGCCCCTGAGATATTGGAACAATGCTATAATGTCTCCCCTAGTTCTTCTTTTCATTAGACTAGACATACCCAGTTCCTGCAACCGTTCTTCATATGTTTTAGCCTTCAGTCCCCTAATCATCTTTGTTGCTGTTCTCTGCACTCTTTCTAGAGTCTCAACATCTTTTTTTAAGTTGTGGCAACCAAAACTAAATGCAGCATTCCAAGTGTGGCTTTAGCAAGGTAGTATTAATACTTCATGTGATCTTGATTCTATCCCTCTGTTTATGCAGCCTAGAACTGTGTGGGCTTTTTGGCAGCTGCAGCAAACTGCTGGCTCATATTTAAATGGTTGTCCACTAAGACTCCAAGAACCATTTCACAGTTACTACTATTGAGCAAGGTATCACATACCTGTGCTTATACCACTTATACTTTTTCCCAGTTCTATACAGATCCATTTCAAATGAAATAATGTCTTTTTCCCCTTTCTATGTTAAAAGATACAGAGGTATCATTTAGATTCAGATAATTCTCACTTACTGACCACTTCTTCAGTCCCTGTTTAAAGTTGCAATGCTGAAAAAATAGATTTATGGCTATTACTATTTTCACAGTTTGTGGCTGTTACAATGTCTGCACTGTCATGTGGTCAACTCTTGTGACTTCAAGTTGGCTTCTGACAAGCAAAGTCAATAGGAAATCTAGCAGGAAGTCTCATGTTGTAGTCATGGAACATCCTGGTTAAGGCCCAAGAGTGATTTGCTAATGATGGCAGCTGGATCTGATGCTGCAAGTCAGTGCAGTCAAGAGATGTTTCACGTTATGACTGCCTCTTTTCATAATAAAGTTGCCAATCATGGTTTGTAAGTGAGAATTACGTATAGTCCAGGGGTGTCAAACTCCCAGCCCACAGGCCGGATGTGTCACATGCTGGTTTAGTGAAGCAGCAAAAAGTCCCAATATGTCATGTGACACTGCTGTGATGATGTGAGTTTGACACTCCTGATCTAGTCATTCAAACAAAACCATCTATTTTCAAAACCATACTTGATGGAAAGTGCTGGGCCAAGTGATGTCTTCCTCATGAATGGTGAACATTTGGTCTTCAGCAGCCCAAGGATCCAGCTTCCCAACTTTCACTCGATGAATTGATTGATTGGGGAACGTGACCCAGTTCTCGATATCCAGTCCAGTAACAAATTCTCCATTCTCATGGAAAGAAATTTTATTTCCAATGTTATTGTTAAATGCAATTCTTTTCAAAAAGAAGTGGAGCTGAATTGAGAAATAATTCAATATTTTTGTGGAAAGAAAAAAGCAGAAAGAATTATCATAGTTAATATATAGGATTACATGACAGCTCAAAACAGTTTACAGATTACGAAAGGGCCTGTCAAATCAAAACTGGTAGTTGTACTGTTACTGCCTCAAGTATGCACTGTTATTATAGTTACATGCTGGTGGAACTCTTGAGTAAGAAAGTTATAATTCTCCCAGAGTGAATCAGGAGACACAGCAGATGTCAGAGCAAACTGATTGGTAATGTTCCTTGGTGTGTTTATTTGGAATGGAACATTAAACTAGAGCTCGATTGGGAAGTCATTGCTGTCCTAAGCATAAATTCTAGAGACTTGGCATAAGAGAATAGGATCCTAGAGGCTATTTTATAGTCATAGCTGTTATTCTGGAGCCAGAAATACAGTTGAATTCAGATGAATGGTCACTTGCAAGGACACCCTTTAATATATGTAGGTTTAGCCAAATGACTATTTCAGCCAGAAAAAGCCTTCAAAGCATGATTGCTGATCTTTTGAACAATAGGTGAGGTGGATTTTTTCAACTTCAGTATTGGGAAGGAGACATCTGTGTTGTGTATAGAGGGTGTGGTTACTGTAGTCCAATGTAGCATTGAAGTTCCCTCACAGAAGTACAAATATACTGGAATAGTATAAGGACAACAGTTTCAAGTTCATTCCACAATCATCTGATCTGAGGTTTCTGTCTCATTGGGGACATAGAAACATTTATTACCAACAGCAAATGGTGACTGGATTGATTAACATAGTTATGGCATATGATTTGAATGGGGGTATTATTGTGGCATGTAAAATAGTGGAGACTAAGACCTCAGGCTATTTTTCACTCTTCAGTGCCCCAATGGGAAATAAATGGAATTAATAAAGTAGAAGTTCATTTGCAATTCATGTTTCCTGGATTAATGTGTTGTCTTGGTAAATGAGCTAAACAGAGGTCTCTTGAAAATGCAAACCAAATTTCCAGGTTAGAAGGGTGACTTTATGCTGGTCATTTGGATCACAAGCAGTTGCCTTTCAAACCAGAGGCTGAGAGTTTTTGTAGAGGTGGTAGCTCCCCATTTCTGGGATGTCTATAATTATGTCTAATTTAGTGGGGAGGAAGATGGAGTTTCAGGCTATTATTAGCAACCAAAGAAAAAGAGTGGAGTGGAGTGGATAGATATGTCACAGGTGACTGAGCAGCACTGGATACTTGGCCTCTATAAGAAAATCAAAAGGAAGTCTTGGGACTTTTCCTACATAATAATATCTAGTAATCTCTTCTATTTAACTTGTACTAAGGACATTGTAAATGTTTATCCATAACTACCAGTGAGGCTTTCTTTGCTAACTTTGCCCATCACAGGGAGGGGCAGCGTAGGCAAAAGCTAAACTTCAGGTAGCCACAGCCTAGCAGAAAGGAGTTAGAGAACAAGTTAGTTTGCAAGACCAAAGCAGGAAGAGAGTACCTTCAAGATTAGTGATCCCATAAGAAAAAGGAATAAAGAGAAAATACACAAGAAATTCCTTACTTTCTATTTGCAATTTGCTGACCCTTCTGATTTGCAATTCACATCTCACTTCCAACATATTTGCTACTGAGAAGATTACCTGACATGGCTGTACATCCTGAAGACTAGGTTTCCTGCTACTCAGCTTTCTCTTATATGGTTGTTGAGTCACCTGTATGGCATGTAAAGCATGTGCTGCAGCATACACTGCATTATATATACAGTAACTGGGACTGGTCATCTTCATTTCAAAAAAAGAACCAGGAAGGCTCTCCAGTTTCTCCTTCCCAGTGCAGATACCCTCAGTTTTCACATTTGCAGATTGGTCTAGAAATTCACAGCCAAATGCATGCTCCCATACATCTTTAAGGAAACCATCTTGGGGAAAGAATGAGAAATGGTTTCTTGTCTGAAGAAAATGCTGGAATCCTTCAATTTCATTTGAATAAGCTGCAAAGGACAGTGCACCATGGAGAACTTGTATGTCCCAGCTCTTCTGATAAAAGAATGATGCAAGAATCATTTGGGAAGCAATGATCCACACCTTGCTTTTTGGCTCTATAGAAACCGTTTCCATTTCAGGTAGATATAACAACCATCTCAAATGTAAAACATATTTATCATTGATTATTACAACATTAGCTTTGCTGTTAGTAAAACGATGAAATGTCTCCACAAGCCATTTCAGTCCATCATCCACATTATTGATATAAATTGTTCGGAGTTGCTCTAAGAAGGCAATACATATACCATGAAGAGATAACCATGAAAAAATCAGTTGTTCGAATTTTGCTCCACCATATCCTTTCACAAGTATCCCAACCCAGGTCCACTTAAAATGCAGAAGTAGCTGAAGAATCCCCCTGAAATGGAATTCTTCATCTGGAACCATGTGGTAATAAAAGGGAATTTCAGTTTTACCATGCATGCTTGGAGGGGGGCCGTATAGAAACTGTAGAAAAAACAACAACAGGAAAATGATTGACAAAAACCATATGTATCTTCTGCAAGTATAGTATTCTAAAATGTCTCAGAATATGCTCTCACACTATTTATGTGCATGAAATATTTGTGAGATATGATTGTTTTGTATTCCAACTGCAGAGTTGTATGATTATGATTTTTCATCCTCTTTCTACTTAACTTAATTAACTTCATTCTCTTTCTTAACTTCATTCTCTTAACTTAACTTGGGAGGACCACAGAAATTCAAAGCTTCTGCTCAATAGGATATTTATTAATGGTTCATTTTTGAAACTTACCTAACATCAAATTTGGAAAATGAATCCACATTGCTTTCTGCTTCAATAAATACAATTTCTTAAATATATTCATATAATGAAAGTCTTACCTGTGGGACCTTATAAATGCTTAAAATATCTGCCATATCAAAAGAAATTGCAGGATCAAGAGTCCCAACAACTGATACAAGGTCGTTCAGAAGGCCACATTTGTAGTTGGGAATGAATAGGTTCTGATTGGAGAGAAGTTCCATTGTGGCATGATATGTGTTCTCTCCACCATAAGTATCATATATTCTAAAGCCCAAGGTGATGTTAGGTAAGAGCTGGAGGTCTTCATTGATCTTCTTCACAGCAAATAACATGGTCAAAATATGCTGATAATACTTGATCAGAACTCTGCAATGGGAATTAGATTCTGCATCAAATGAAATTTTGTATCTGAAAATGGCAGTGAAATTGAGCTCCATAAGAATTATGTTAATTGATTTATTAGTAACTGGTCAAATTTCAGTGAAGTCATTGCTAGCATTTCTTAAAAGTGCTTGTTAATTATATGAAAGTTGTGTCTTTTTATTAATTTAATAAGCAATTTGAAAATCCTAAAATATGTCAAAGTTTAGTCTTAAACAAGACTTAAGGTTTTTCTATCTTAAGAATAGTACCAAAACCTAGCATTAATGCCTTCATTATTTTAATTATAAGAGCTTCATATATTAGTAAAACCAACTTTTTAAATAAAATTACAAAAATAGAATAAGACCTTTATTCATTAAAACATCATGAGGACATGTATTTCTTTTTTCCTACTCCAAAAAGTTTCAGCATAACAACACAGAGATGTCTCTGTTTATTGGTGTTTTATTATTGAGGTAAAGCATTTTTGACTTAATAGTATTATTCATATGGTTAAATGCATTTTCCTTTGCTTGAGAAGCAGTTTTAGAAGCTGACACTGTAATTCCCAATATTGTATAGAATCTCAGAATAACAAAGGACTAAATGATTATTTTTATTTTTCTCCCTGCTATAAGGAACACAGAATCTCACTATTGGTTTTCTTTAGAAAGCACAATAAAACATATAAATTGAAAAATATTACTTTAGTTTTATATTTATATTTTAAAATTTATATGTGCAATATTGGAATAAATTATGACTCATAGGATAAATTTATAAAATATTTTTGTCTAGATTGACGCAATGCGATGGGTAAAGAAAACAATAATATCTTACTGAGGTTCACCAATATCAAAATGCTTGGGAACTTCCTCAAAGTTTTCTACATTTCTACTTTTGAAGACAAAAGATGTAATACCACCAACGATGAAGTCACCTGCTTGAAAATATTTGTGAGGAATTGGGATGGGATCTTGAATTCTACATGTCATTGGTTGGACATTACTAGATATATGTGGTAGTAATAGAAGAAGAATCAATATCATCATGACCCAGCTGACAAAGGTTCTATTATTCCCTGTCAAATATAGTAAAGATTGTAAAAAATATTCTCTGTTCCTCATATAACTTCCATTTTATTTGAAACTTTAAAATAAAAAAAACATTCTGCGATGTCACTCTTATAATGTTCGTACCTGCTCATGAAGTCTCAGAACAAGTTTTTCAAAACATATGAAGGATTTAAACTGTCCGTCAGGAATTGTTGCTCATTTTTCCAAGTAAACATAAATTGTTCATAATGGTTTTGAGAAGCAGCAATGTTAATAATAATCTTTTTGATAATTATAAAGGAAGGGGAAAGCAAAGTGCAGCCTTTAAATTTCCATTTCTCTGTGGAACTAAGGATATGAGCCTTGGTGGCGCAGTGGTTAGAGTGCAGTACTGCAAGCAACTCCTACTGCAATTTGGCAGATCGAATCCCACCAGGCTCAAGGTTGATTCAGCCTTCCATCCTTCTGAGGTGGGTAAAATGGGGACCCAGATTTTTTGGGGCAATATGCTGACTCTGTAAACCTCTTAGAGAGGGCTGTAAAGCACTATAAAGTGGTATATAAGTCTAAATGCTATTGCTATATCCTTCTCAATTCTGAACACAGTATAAGCAATTCAACACATGAATGGAATGACATGGCTGAAAAGAGATAATTGTCATCAAATGTTGAAGGAGATATTTTTGAGAGGAAAAGTGAGACAGAAAATAGTAATGAGTCTGTGCTTGATCCTAAAGCCAGGCTAAACCTATAATTTTCACCTTCATTTTAAAAATATTTTTGTCTTGAGGGTGACCTCATTGAGAAGTAGCAATTGCTGGTGTTATTTTATGTCCATAGTAGACTAACTAAATATTTTAGGGCAGTTTACAGGATAACCTTGTAATCTTAAGAACATAAGTGGTAACCTGAAGGGCCTACTGTTTAAAAAAAGGAGTGAAACTGGAACACCCTATGGAGCAAAGTAAAACTTCTCCCTCTCCTTTGGCCACAGGTCCACCTACTCTTTGAGCGGGAGTTGTGAATCCAAAATGACCCCTTGTTTGCATATCTTCATCCAACAGTATGAATGGAAAGTCCTCAGACCCAGGGTGGAGTTTCAATATACACAATCATGAGTCACTTATAGACAATGATCTCTCATCCCTTGATTGGCAATCTCTATTCGCTGGATGCAATACTGTTGAAGACCATTACGACATATTTATACTTGAAGTTAAAAGAGTCATCAAACTATATGTACCAACAACAACTCCCCCCCGCAA
Source organism: Notechis scutatus (assembly GCF_049901735.1). Taxonomy (NCBI): domain Eukaryota; kingdom Metazoa; phylum Chordata; class Lepidosauria; order Squamata; family Elapidae; genus Notechis; species Notechis scutatus. The sequence goes on along the minus strand of NW_028263113.1, from coordinate 2,607 downwards.
AAAAACCAGATTACCCATAACAATAAGGAAACTTCAATCCAAAAAGAGATCACTCTGGTGGAAAAACAAATCTGGTCACGTTGCCAATTTCAAAAGCTGATACAAAAATTTATGCCACCAGATAAAGATTGAATGCACCAATTATCACATTAAACAAGAGGAAAATCTTCTATGCACCAATTCCACCCGTGCTTTTTACAATTTTGTAAACAACAAACTAAAAGACTCAAGGTCCATCCCACCCCTGATAGGACCTAATGGTAAAGACTGCAATGACGACACCATTAAAGCCAACATCTTTAACACATTCTTCGGCTCAGTATTTGTAAACAGCAATAGATCATGCCCAGTATTTCCTAGCCAAACCACAGACAACTACAATGATCTAATACATATCGATTTTACTGAAGACAATGTTGAAAAAGCACTACACAATCTAAAACCATCTCTATCTATTGGACCAGACGGAATAAGTGCTTACTTCTTTAAAAAGCTATCCACTGCAATAGCCGAACCTCTAAGCATAATCTTTGAAAAATCTTTCAGGACCAGCTCCTTGCCAAAACTATGGTCATAAGCCACAGTCATGCCCATCTTCAAAAAGGGAGACCCCCGTCTAGTTGAAAATTACAGACCAATCTCCTTATGCTGCATCACCTGTAAAGTCATGGAATCAATTATTAACCAATCCATTATCCTCCACTTAGAGACAAACAACCTACTCTCCAATAAACAATTTGGTTTCAGGAAAAAACTATCCTGTAATCTGCAACTCTTACACTGCAAAAACATATGGACTACACAACTCGATCAGGGCAAAACAATAAATGCAATCTACATAGACTTCTGTAAAGCCTTTGATTCAGTGGTACACGACAAACTACTCCTAAAACTAAAATCTTATGGTATCTCTGGACAACTGCATAACTGGATAGAAGCATTCCTGTCAAACAGACAACAAATTGTCAAAATTGGGAGTGTCCTATCAAATTCTGTACCTGTCAATAGTGGTGTCCCCCAAGGCAGTGTTCTTAGACCAACTCTCTTCATACTCTACATAAATGACCTCTGTGATCATATTAAGAGCAACTGCATTCTTTTCGCTGATGATGTAAAGCTGTTCAATACCACAGACAATACTGCTACCCTTCAAAAAGATCTTGACTATGTATCAGAATGGTCAAACAAATGGCAACTTCAAATCTCAACAAATAAATGCTCTGTCTTACATATTGGCAAAAAAAATCAGAAAATAAAATTCAAGCTGAATAGTCAAGATCTTGTTGATGATCCAAGCTCTGTAAAGGACCTTGGAATACTCATCTCTAATGATCTAAGTGCTAGAGCCCACTGTAACTACATAGCCAAAAAGGCATTAAGAGTTGTTAACCTAATCCTACATAGCTTTCTCTCTGGTAATATCACACTACTAACTAGAGCATACAAAACATTTGTTAGACCAATACTCAAATATAGCTCATCAGTCTGGAACCCACATTATATATCTGATATTAGCACTGTTGAGAAAGTCCAGAAATATTTCACAAGAAGAGTTCTCCACTTCTCTGCTCGTTGTAGAATACCCTATGCCACCAGACTTGAAATTCTAGACCTAGAAAACCTTGAATTACGCCGTCTTCGGTCTGATCTAAGTATGGTATATAAAATCATACATTGCAATGACTTACCTGTCAATGAATACTTCAGCTTCAACCATAACAACACAAGAGCACACAATAGATACAAACTCAAGGTTAACCGCACCAAACTTGATTGCAGGAAATACGACTTCAGCGACAGAGTGGTCAATGTCTGGAATACTCTACCTGACTCTGTGGTTTCTTCCCCAAACCCCAAAAACTTTACCCTTAGACTGTCTACTATTGACCTCACCCCTTTCCTAAGAGGTCTGTAGGGGGCATGCATAAGCGCACCAACGTGCCTACTGTCCCTGTCCTATTGTTTCTTTTATTTTTCTTATATGTACCCATTTCATGTATTCATAACTATGTATATACTTATACCTATTATCTTGACAAATCAAATAAATCAAATCAAATCATTTCATCATTAGTCCTTCCCAAACAGACCCACTCAACTTCAAGACATTTAAACAGGACCTCAACAGCCTTACTTGGCCAATAGGAGTTTAAACTTGTGTGTAATATTGATGGTTGATGATACAAAATCCCAATGTGCTGGATTAAATCCAGTGATTCATGTGATTGTTAAACAATAGAGATGACAGTGACAAATCCTGTAGTATCACACATAACAAGGACTTAGGTAATGAATTATCTCCCCCACACCAACATTAACTGGACATGAGCATAAAGAAAAGACAAGAACCACCACAAATGCTGATCTCAATTCCAAAGCCCCACTACCAATTTAGAAGGATACTATGGTTGATAGTATCAGAGGTCACTGAGAGATCAAGGACCACTGTGACAGATGCACACACTCTGTTCCAGCTCCATCACAGACCATGAACAAGTAGAACCAGGATGTTCCCAAAGAGGAGACTACTATTCACTCCCTTCTTAAGAGACCATTGATGAATTTTAATATAATGGATGATTTATTGCCTGCCTTCAGCCTTCCCTT